>NC_034410.1:2152065-2207066 GCF_002078875.1 Numida meleagris | reverse complement strand
CTGGGGGAACTGCAGATTAGTTTTCTGTCCTTTAACCCAAACCAAACGTTTCTGGGAATTTGCAAGGAACAGCAGTGTCTGGGGTTGTCAGCACTGAATGTCTTTCTGGATTAGATTGCCCCACTGTCATGTATGATCACAAGGGGCCCAGTGAAGGCACAAGCGGGGTACAGAAACCTCCAGATATGATTCTCACACTGGCAGACAAGAAAATGTGTGTTTTGCTGAATCAAGGTCTCGGACTGCTGCACTTTGTTACACAGAAAAGTTCAGTTCCGTTTGCAGGTAAAATTAATCTGACTTGTTCATTTTCCCTGACTTCTCTGGATGCTACACCTGCAGCTAGTGTCAGCTAGCAAGAAAGTTCTGTCTTTGCAACATCATCTCTCTGGCCTCTGTCCATCTCTGAGAGAGACACAAATCCATGTTTTGTTGTCCCCTGCCCCGTCTCTATTCTTATTGCTTATTTATCTAGAGCACCCATTAATTTACCAAATCTTAAGGTATTGCTAAAGAGAAACTCGGGGCTGTATAAATACAGGGATAAGATAGGGAAGGTGGATTTAGGTTGCTGTTTCACAGCTTAGACTGAGAATCACTGGTTGGACTGCAATGAGCTTTACACTGAAGGTCTACTTCAGCTTGCTTGCCCTTGCAGACTCAAACTGAAAGATGCATCACAAAGTTGAATTAAAGTAGCAACATCATTAACAGCACATGCAGTGGAGTTTCACAGTTATTCATGGAGCTACACTCATCTATCCAGCTAAGAGTAGCTTCAGAGCACTGAAATCCCAACACATCACCACTTTCCAGTCTTTACCCTTGCAGGTGACACCCAGCAACAATCTCACAAGTTGCTGTATACAACAGCTTAAAAGAGGCCACATCTGTGGCTGTTCTGTTGAGCAGAAGCCCAAACAGTGGCTCCACAAGCAAGCTTCAGTTCATTGACAGCCTCTTGCATTTTTCAGGCAGAGTTCTTCAATTTTACTGGCAATATCTATTTCCAATTCGAACTGAGAAGGCTGGGTAGAGAGAACAAGGTTTTTCCTCTTATGTAACTTACACGCAGCCACTGTGTTAGTTTCCCATTAGGGCTGCAGGTGGAGTTTTCTTGGAATTACCCACAAGG
The DNA here is from genome assembly GCF_002078875.1 of Numida meleagris. Taxonomy (NCBI): domain Eukaryota; kingdom Metazoa; phylum Chordata; class Aves; order Galliformes; family Numididae; genus Numida; species Numida meleagris. Next base: position 2,205,931 of record NC_034410.1, on the reverse strand, counting down.
GTGTTACTGCACGATGATGTAGCTAAAAAAATAACTTTGTTCAAATATGATATCCAGAAGATAAAAATAGGGTATATTTTTTCTGCATTACAGTGGAAGTATGTTCTTAAATATACTCATATAATTGCTCATATAGTAGTGTAGAAAATGAAGTGCCAACCATTAAGTCTTTTTTTCAGGTTCCTACAACATAATTAATTGCAGATGATAATAAAATGTAGTGTTCAAGGAATAGTGTCCAGCTCTGGAGAAAGGGTTGGCTTTTTTGATAATATGTTAAAAACAGGGGGGTTTTTTAGGTTAGAAATGCTGAAGCTCCAAACCTATGACTTAAAGCCAGAGCAGAGAGGCAGGAGAACTTCTCCCATCTGAACTGTGGATGCAGAAGAGCTTTCAGACATCACTGTGTCTGAAAGAAGTGGAGGGACCCAGTCTTTAACACTTGAAATGGATTGATTTGGAAGATCTGATGGGAAAGAGCTTTAATGTATAGGAGGAAATGGTACCTAGTCCAAGCTAAGAGATATTTTATCTTCATTGCTCTGTTCTGACTAGAGTCCTAAAGGCAGAGAACAGAAAGACAGAGAAGAATCAACACAGACAAGCTACTGGGAAATTCCCATCCCACTGGGAATGCCGTACCATTTCCACCACATGACAAGAAATAGTCACTTATTTTCTCACATATATCCCCAGTTTTCTTTCTTGAGCCCCTATACCCTAAACCACTTTTTATTCTAGAATCAAGCCAAATGCCTTGGTTCAGGAGAATAACAGCAAGAATATTCCCTAGAAGATTTCTGAAGCCATCAACTGCACAAGAGTGTCCATCTCCAACTTGAATGGGTGCTGGACACCCAGCTCCCTTGGAGATGTGTTAAATGGCTTTGGGGATCAACAGTCCAGTCCCCTGAGGACCCCGAATTAATCAGGAATCTTTTCTTCACTGTTTGGAGTCAATGTAAGATGGAGAAAGCAAAATATTATCTTGACTATAGTGCATGATTTTCTCAGTATTGTGGCCCAAAGGGCACTAAGTCTTGGAATCATTTGTTTAAACATCATGGTGCATCACTTCACCTCCAGAGCTCTCCCAGTCTATGAATTTCCAAGCTGTGGATTTTGAATGGCATCCCAGAGAGCAGGACAAAGAAAATCTCTTCTGCAGTTCCCAAGTTTTACCTCGTGTAACCAGGGCCCTATAGGCTTAATGTTTCCACGGATCATGAGCTCAGAATTCGAGATATACCCAGCAGACTGGTACTCAAAATAACTAAGTCCATCTCCAGTTCCTGTAGCTTGTCTTGAGTCCTATTATCACACTCTGGAGTGAGATGTGTACATGTGTGCAAGACAAGCATTGCAAAGGAAGCTGGGCATCCATTCCGTGAGGGAACTTGTAATTTCCCAAGTAAGGTGCAAATAACTGCTCTAAAATATGAGGGACACCGTAAAAAGTGGAAGAAAACTTCAGACCAAGGACAAGGCAGATTCTTACAAACAAAGCACTCCCAAGGTAATCCTCATTTTGCTTTAAATTCCAATTAAACTTGGAGAATGGGAGACAGAAGGGAAAACAGGTTAAAAAAAGAAAAAAAAAAGAAAAAAAAAAAGAGGAATGTTGCTGACGTCTGTTTTCCAGTTCAGTATTGACCAGGAAAAAAAAAAATCACCACCCAGACCCTTTTTCTGATTAATAAAAAAAGTGATGGAAATTTCATATGTTGTCTCGGCTCCTAAGCACTTCTCAGCAACATCTGGCAGTGACTGCGAGCTCCTTCCAGCCTGTTTATGTTCACAATGAGAACATTTTTTCCAGCCCTGTCAACAATTATTGTTTTCCCTATGGGGAGGTCAGAGGTTGTCCCTCACTTCGGTCATTAAAAAACCCTTGCCTTTGAAGCGCCTCCTGGTCGCCACTTGTCAGTGCACGTCCGAGCTGCGGAGCAGAATGAGGGCAAAGACAGAGGAGATTTGGTCCTTCCTTGCTTCTCTTCCTGCAGCAGATGACCAGAGGTGGTGTTGGGAAAAAGGGTGCTGCTGTGGTGGGGTCTTGCCAAGAGCTGCCCATGGGAAGGGAGATGACGGCCCACACAGGGGCCTGCAGCGGCTTGCGGCCCTGCTGGCAGAGCTGAGGGTGCTGCAGAAATGAGTCAGTGCCTTTGATTTGGAGATTTTGGCTCCTCTTCGCGCCTTCCTTTGATGTCGGGGTTTGTTTGAGGAGAGGAGGCGTTTTTATGGGCTTCCTTCAAACTTGCATGACTTTCCATTGGAGGCCAGGGGATGAGATGGGGGAGAGCAAACCAACCCCTGCCCTGAACCCCTGAGGCCCTCGGCCCAAGCCGCAGGAGCTGCAGGTGAGCCAGATAGCACGTCCTCAGAAACTGAAGGAAAACCAACTGGATACTTTCTTGAGGTAAAAAATAAAAGGCAGCTTCGGTGGCACAGCCAGCCCCTGCATAAACTCCAGATGATTTGCCAGGCCTGTCCTCTGGTCTGACTTTCTGCTGAGGTCTCTGCAGGCCCGAGAGAGGGGATATGGGCAACATGTTTTGGTTCAGCATCCCTCCCCTGGTCACAAAGCTAGTGCTGGCTAGTCAGGTCTCTGCTGGTTTGCTTCCCCTACCCTTCTCCTCCTGCTGAAAACCCTAGGATTTCAGAAATCATAGAATCACAGAATCATTTGAGTTGGAAAGGACTTTTAAAGGTCACCTATTCTAACTCCCCTGATAATAACACAATCTGGTATGTTCACAGCACAGCTGCTCTTACGGAGAAGAAATACCCCTTTAAAGGATTAGATCTCTTCAGCTTTGCCCATCTAGTCCTCATTTTTATGCCATATAGAGAGACAACTGAAAGGGAAGAGGATCAGGGAAGGTGGGAAGAGCTCTGCTGCTGACTCCTTAGAACATATCAGTTCTGAAGCACAGTGCCTCAGTTTCCCCCCTACGTGAGAACAGACATAACACCATCCAGTATCATAAGGCATTGCAAATAACTGCAATTCAGCCATGAAGGTGGTCAGAAGGAGATTCTTGAAGCATGGGGGCTGTTCTAAGCTCACTTACTGTGGGGTATTCAGGTTGGAGGGGATCTCCAGATATCATTTAATCCACCCCTTCTTTCCATCAGAGTGAGGAGGAGTGGGTTGCTCAAGGTCTTGTCCACTCGGGTTTTGAATGTCGCCGAGAATGGAGGTGGCACAACCTCTTTGCAACCTGCTCCAATGGCTGACCACACTGACAGGAAAAAAAAAAAGCTTTTTTCCTGATGTAAAAACGATATTTCCCATGTTTCGGGTTGCACCCATTGCCTCCAGATGCAAATCAAACAGAAGGTTAAGAAAACTCTAGGTATGTGTCAAAAATCAAGTGAGTTCTTTCTCAGAGTTCACTGTGAAATCTATGAAATTACCAGCCCATGATGCTCCCTATAGATTTGATTTTGAAGTGTGTTCATTTGTTCTTGAGGAGGTGAAAAGTTTAAATATTTTACAACCAAAATTTGGATATGTTTTCTACAATCAGTTTGGCATAAAATGTCCAAGTACACTAAACTTCTAGTATCCACTCTCTGAAACCCCTTTATCTTATTATCTTATTTAAAATTAGATCTTCAGTAACTGAAAATCACCCATTTATTTCCTAAGCTGACTGCCTTCAAGAATGCTACACAAAGTGCTCATATTCAGCAGTTAGCACACTTTCCATGCTCCAACTGTGCTTTCAGTCTCCATGTGTCATGACAGAATCCAAAAATAATAATTGATGTTACTATGCCCATTAACACTTTATTTGGAATTTTGCTCGCTTAAGAATAGTTCCATACAGAGATTCTAGACAATTCCAGGAAGAAGCAAGTGTCAGTATTCGAGTGATTAAACAACAAAAGAAGAACAATATAAAAGCATTTATAATCAGCTTGATTTTTGCACGTGGTCTGTTAGAGCCATGCGAAGCAGCGGCATTGTGTTAGTGAATGCTTCCCCTGATTTCCACTCAATGCAGTGTTCAAAACAGTTAGCAAAACACACACAACAAGTAAAGAAGGAGAGACTTTGTGAGTGTTAGGAAGGGAGTTCTTGGTTCAGGGTAATTTTAAGGAAGCAGTGAGACTCTGTTTACCTTTTATGACTTCCTTCCTTCCTGCCAGCCAGCGCCCATCTGAGAAGGGAAACCTTTTTGTGTGACAGTGTCAGACAAATTGGGACTACCACAAAGAAAGAGCTCTGCCTGAATTCATTCTGAAGTTTGCCATACGATAGAAGAAACAGTATGAGACTTCCTAGCCCTTAAATAAGTGCTACTTAAGCAATGTATCCCAACCCCTCTCCTCTACAGTTTGTGCTGTGCATTCTTTTCTCCTGCTTGCCTACTTTACAGGGTCACAGAGTCACAGTGCCTTTTACAACACTGTTGTGGTGTAGGCTGTTTTCTCACAACGACTGCAAACAAGATTGCAAGCAATCTTATTAAATTTTTGAGCAGCATTGTTCATAGTGGGGTCCCAAGAAATACTGCAGCAGAAATATCTGGGGTGATGTGCACCTGTCTGAGCATTTGTTCTTGTTTTAGTCTTCTAGTGTCTCATGCAACATGAAAATAAGCAAGGCTATGAAAACTAAGAGAAGAACTTAATTAAATAGAAAAAAAAAATTGAACTACTTTCTGGAGGGTTGGCCAGTCAGTGGGAGAAGTCCAAGTAAGGGCTGTTTTGTCCTCAGCATCTCCTTACAGTCTTCTGGTCTTCAGTACTGCTGCAGATGAGGCACTGTTCTCCCTTGCTCTAGCCTTGTGAATGCCTCAGGTCACCTAAATGCTATCCTTTAACCCTTAATGCTTTAGCACCCTTATCAAGGAGAAACGGAGAGAAACTGGAACGCAGGAGGTTCCATACAAACGCAAGGAAGACCTTCTTCACTGTCAAGAGTGATGCAGCACTGAAACCAACTGTCCAGAGTGGTGGTGGAGTCTCCTTCTCTGGAGATGTTCATGACCCATCTGCACGCCTGCTTGTCTGACCTGCTGTAGGGAACCTGCGTTAGCAGGTGATTGGGCTAGGTGATCTCTAGAGGTCCCTTCCAGCTCCTGCAGTTCTGTTATTCTGTGATTCTGTGATTTTGCATCCAGATCATGTCAGTCTGTTAGTCATACAGCAAACAGGGAAGGCCAAATACAAGAGCATTCATTACCTTTTAGGATTGGAAGAGCCACATCTTCCTATCCTGACTGACAGTGAAAGACATTCTGCTGATTCTCTTTCAGTTCTGGATTCAGAGTCCCCAGGGGTTAGCAATCATTTCACAAATGTAAGCAACCACAGCCAGTTATTCCCACATATTCTGTGAACCTAAGCCAAATGGAGATGCCCAGATTCCTAGAAGGGAGCTGGAAGGCCTTTATCAGTGTAGTACCTGGCTGTGCAAAGGGAGGAGTGCGTGAGCACAAATTCCATCAGTTGGAGAGGAAAAGGGCTCACTTTCCTTGAGAGTACCCAGGAGAAGAATGGGGAAAGGAAGCTAGAGCTAACTTAAACTTCAAGTATGTAAAGGCATGAAAGTGAATGCAAATTTGGCACCAAACAAAATTGTTTAGTCATGCCTCTTGGAGGGCACAGCTGTGTGCTCAGTGCATTATAAGTTAACAGCAAGTGGAGATTTTGCCCAGAAGTCGGTGTCTGTCCTCTTCTAATTTTTTGTTGTTGCTCAAAAAAAGCATTATTTGCGGCTGCATGTCTCTTCTTCCCTCCTTCCTTCCCTCCTTCCTTCCCTTCTTCCTTCCCTCCTTCCTTCCCTTCTTCCTTCCCTCCTTCCTTCCTCCCTTCCATTTGTACACACAACAATTATTCCTTGGTAGCAAACATAAAATCTGTTGTAGGTTATTTCAATTCTTAAATTAGCACGATGGCCGACCTGGAATGGTACAAAGATCATGGTGATTATTTATTCAAGTGGGGCACATTGGTTCTCATTGCTCAGACTTCTACTAGGTTAAATGAGTAGTTTATTTTGGGGACACTGGAGAAGTTCTCACTGCAATGCTTGTCCTTAAATTCCTGAGTGGGAAGAGGTTACCATTATTATTGTGTAGAAGGAGACTAGCAAGATGTTAATGATGAGTTTTTATATTATGCAAAACAGCCAGGAAATCTGAAGTTAATCAGATCGATTTCCATCCTGTTCTCACCTCCAGGTAGCCAAGCAACCCTGGCATCTCTATACCTACCTATATTTAGAGTAGGTAGGAGCAGGAAGTTATTAATGTGAGAACTGATACTCTGATGATAATACCCTGTGTTTGCTTACCTGTCTGTTGGCCTGTCTACACACTTTCCACTCTCTGAATGCCCTACAGCTATTAATGATTTTCCACTGCTCCATTTTTAACGTCATTGTTGATGAATAAACATATTGTTTCCCTTCCTGTGAGGTGTTACAAGAAGGTAAAGTAGGGTATCCAAAGATGCAAAGCTTTGTGGGCTACTGCTGGAATACTACAGTGTAATCTTGTTCATTTTGTTTATGGGCCCGTGGGCTTGCTGTCCAGAGCTGTGTCTGGACCTTGCCTAGGAGACCAAACCATGTCCAGATGGCTGTTTGAGCTTGTTTTCTGGCTCTTTTATCAGCATAGACATGGCCACCAGTATCACCTGAAGGCCCATTAATTTCAGAAGATGATCATGCAGTATTCCATTAAAAACTGATCCCTTGGAAGCCTCTTTCAGTCTCCAAATAGAAGAGAATTCTTCTCCCTAAGCTCCTGGCTAGACCTGTCATTACCCATAAGTGTTAGGCAGAAACAAAACTCCCCCAAGGAATCTTTTTCTTTTTTTTTTGCAACATGAAATCCTTCCTACTCATCAGTAACAGGCAAATAAAGCATATATCCTTTCAGTTAACATCCAAGACACTGAGCCTTGACAGCTTTTGCATATAAGTGCTTAAAGCCTCTCCAAACTCTCCGCTCTTCTCAGTGCTCCTCTGATCTCACACAGCCCTTTGGGAGAAAACAATTTCAACCAAATGCTTGAGTCTTTGCAGCCTGCTTTGCTCCCAGCTTGAGCAGCAGCCAGGACAGCTGGCTCCTAACCTCTGCCCTTCAAGCAGGTGTTTACTTCTGCACAGTTGAAGCTGATTCACAGCTAGCAAAGGAAAGAGGAGCTTGTTTATCACCTTCAGCCACAAAATAAACTCACCCCTTCCCCCTGGGATTGAAAGTGGTCCTATTTTATCCTCGGTGTTTGTGCAAGGAGTGCTTGAACAGATCCCTGTTTAATCACAGATGGAATTAGCTCTTGTAACACAGCATATAGGGACGTGAGCATATTTGCATGTGGACTGAGTACAATTTGCATGTCATGGCTTTTTTGGCTCAGTGCAGCAGAAAGAGTAGCAAACGGCTGTTGATGTCACTGCACCGTCCCCTATAGCTTGCCATCTTAACTTCAGCACAGAGCAGAAATCCTGCTTTGAGAAAATCTCATGCTTTTTCAGCATATGGGCAAAGCAGGTGAAATCAAGGAGGAAAAGTTACCTTCTGAAGATGAGCACCTGGAACAGTTTCAAATCCTTTTTATCCCGTATAGAGATGTGGCAGAAGGAAGGGAAAAAGGACTTTGCAGAAGAGCACAGACCCCTTCGTTGTACTAGTTTTTTTTTCTTAACCATCTCCTTCACTGAAAATCCTTGATGGCAGACAGGTGGGAGATCAAGAGAGAGGGGAGAAATGAATGGAATTCGCCTGCATTGTATTCCACGTATCATGCTACTCCAATTAGCAGAGATAGGCATTAAAGTCATTTCATAAGATCATGTCATTGGGCTCTGGTGGAATTTTCTGCCTTATCTGGCATGTAATCTTATCCTGTTTGATTTCAGCAAGAGATCAGGAATTAGGAGACATAATGAGATTGTATCGTCTAGACTAAATAAGCCAGAGATCATGGGCAGATGCAAGGAAGGGGAGGAGGGAATGGGGAAAGAACCATTCAATATGTACCACTTTTCAGCTTGCAGCATCTGCAAACTCAATGTAACTCACAGCAAATTTCTCATAATCCAGTACAGATGCTTCACTTCAAGTCCTGGAGCTGCAGACTTTATCCCCCTTAGCTAGAGCACCGGGTTAAGCTCACGTTCAGCCCTGACATTGTCAAATGTCAATGCTGAGGTTTTTATTCAGACTATCCCCAGGGACAATTCAGAGCCTGAATCCTGCTCTCCACTTTGCAGTTTGCATTTGATGAGGGAAAATCAATTCTCATTTAAATGCCTTGCTCTCTGCCAGGATCCTTTTGACTTTTGAGGGGCATGCTTCATTGTCCAGGAAACATAAGTACCTGAGTCTTCCGTTCCATTTCTTCTACCAATGACCTCTTTCTCCTTTCTGACCCCTTTCCTTTTCCACACCTGTATGATGACTTTAGTAATTCATCTTGTTCCTTGAAATTCAGCAACAGCATTTCTGCTTGGTTCTTTTCCTTTACTAGGCTGAATAAGCCAAGCCCCATAAGTTTTCTTTGGTAAGAGAAGCTCTCCAATCCCTCGATTACAGCAGGAGCTATGCTCTCCAGCTATGCCTGCTGTAACGTAACTTTCCTGAACATGAGTTTGCCCATTCTGTAAATCATCTTCAATCTCAACGTGATTTCAAAAACAAGATTGGCCATTGCTCTTGCTGAGGAAGGACTTTGCTTGACAGCCAGAGGGACCTTGGAGGCTAACTCTTCTTCCTGGGGCAAGACATCTGTGAAAGGACTCATTCTCAGTTAATTATGCAAGTACAAGAAGATTAGGTGAGCTGGCAAAGGTCATGTTATGAATCACTGGCAAGGTCAGTAATGGAACTTGGGAGTCCTGATTTTTTTTCCTCGCAGTGTTTTACATATTTTTATGGCTCATCAACACTGTGCTAGGAGCCATCCAGAATCCCCAGGGGATGCCTGTCCAGTCAAAACATGTAATTCCTCTGCCCATGTTCCAAACCAGTTGGCCATGAACTCGGCTCTATCCACAGGATCTGTGCTCAGGCTAATAAGCCAGAGAATACTTAATAAAACCTTCAGCACAGCTGAAGTGTCTACAAAGCCTGTCTGCACAGGATCTGGAGGTGGGATGGAGCCTGCTCACACCTGTTTTCAAAACACTGTGCCAACATAACCTACATTTGCAACCAAAATAGAACTGAATCTCCAATATTTGCCACTGCTCTCCTGTCTTGGCTGTTAGAAGTTAAACTGGATATGTTCCTGTGTCAGCCTCTCATCCCTCTCTCCCTGTCTTTTTCTTTCCTTTTCTTCCTGGTGCATAATGAATAATTTTTGCCCTGCTGAGTGCATGTTGAAGTGATTTGTAGGAAACCAGGGTGTTTTATGTTCTCAAATAGACAACTAAAGAGTTGCTGAAGTTCAGAGTGTTTCATATGAGAAATAATGAGATTCTTTTCCTTCCTTACTTAGTCTCCTCCTTTTTTCTTATCCTGGCAAAAAAAAAAAAAAAAATGAAATCAGGGGAAACAATTCTGAGATTGAAGGGACCCATCAGGAGGAAGTCCTGCCAGCATCTGTGCTTATTTCAAGAGGAAACTGCATGTTGGAGGAACTGCGGAGGGCTCAGCATCTGATGATGGATTTATTGCACCAGCATCTCCCCATTGTAGCAGCTCGTCCACGTAAGTGAGGTGATCCCAAGGACATCTCTCTGGGTGATGACTGGGAGACACTGTGAAAAACAAATTTCCTGACTTGTTTGAAATCATCGTCTGGATGGAAACTGTGCCCTTTCTCTCGAGAAGGAAGGATTTGTATCTCTTGTGGTTTCCAGTGCTCACATCTTTTCCTGGCAGTCATCAAGGTCCAGGTTTTTAACTCTGACATCTGAGACTTATTGGGTAGAGGTGAATAGTTGGAAATGTTAGGACTAAATCTTTTTCTTTAATTTTATTTTTAAGATGATAACATGCATATCTATAAAAAAGGTCCATCTACAAGGCTACTTTCCGGCATTGCCCCAGGCAACCCTGTGATTGATTCTCTTCTTCCCAAGAAGGGCTATTAGGAGTGAGAAGAATTGAGAACGTGGGGGAGCAGGAAGAAATGTTAGGTGGCTGCTCAGAATAGACACCAGACTTACAAGGCAGTGCTTCCACATCTCTCGGCTCTCTTCCTAACCACTGAGTAGATACAGAAAGACCAAAGACGTAACCTGTTCTGCAGACTTTGGCAAGTGGCAGGAAGTCTTCCACTCAGGACCAAAACTTGTGTGTACAGGTTCCCAAACGTCAGCTCAACATTAGCCCTAAGCTAAGAAGGAATAAAAAGATAAAAGCCCTTTTGCTTTTCATTTTTATCTTTAGTGTGAAGATTGCTTTTCTCTGAGTAATAACTTCAGTCCATGTATAACCAAAACAAGAAAGGAAGGATAAGACATCAGTTCAAGCTTTGATGTAGATCTCACAAGGGCCTTGGTCATACAATTCCCATCTGACTTTAAACAAGTCATTTAATCTCCATCCACTAATTTCTCAAAGTAGAATATTGCTCTAAAATGAATTTCTACTCCCTTTGCTCCTTGTTGTGTCTAACGTAGTTGGGGTGGGTGAAAAGTACTCCTCGTAGAGAAGCCAAAATATTTCACTAATTCCAGATCCGCTGCCAAATTTTCATGTGCTCAATGATCTGGAGGTTTTTTTTTTGTTTTTTTTTTTGAGTATTTTCACCACATCACTTTCGTGATTGTTTTAATTTCAGTAGATGTCCCCTCTATCAGAAAGACAGCCTGCCACCTCCTCAAGGCAATTCTAACCCTCCCAAAACCCGGTAGACACTTTTGGAAGTGGTTGAAATGTTTCCATGCCATGTTTTATAGCTGAAAGTTTCCTATTCTTTCAAAGATATTTAATTTTTTTTTCATCCATTTTATTGTGAAAGTCATTACAGAAAGACAAGCTTATTTTAAAAAAAAACAAAAACATTTTGGGGCTCAGTCTGGATTTTGTTATTTTAACTTTCCACTTGAATCAGCTAATGGTGATGACTATATTAAAAATAGTATTTTGTAGCTGAGAATTTGCTCTATCAAATTATTGTGCTCTTTGTATCTGTCGTACTTTCCATGGAAATAAATAAGAGACATTACTTTCGGAGCGACCTGCATATGTTGACTACAGCCTTTCTGAAGAGAGAACGTGGATATCATTTCAACTATTTCTTTTCCCTTGGAGTACGGCAGGATTTTAGGAGGAAACATTAGAAACATTTACAAGAAAAACTATTGCTCTTCTAATAAGAAAAAAACATTTTTCCCCAAAGCCATTTATTTTCATACGTGTATATAAACAGCATCTATTTTTCTTGACAGATAAACTCACTGACATTGTAAATCATCACACTGAAAATATTTTCTATCATCAGTACTTAAGGGGTTTATTTTTTTGTTATTGTTGTTTTTTAGCTTTTTCTAACTGGCAAACTTAACTTTCAAATTTTTGCTGTAGCTTTAATTCAAATTTTGATGTCATTCAGAGCTTACAGAAATATTTTTTTCAGGTTTTTTTTTTTGCTTTAAAATAATATTTAGAAAGATCATGAGTTTTTATTAAGCTATTAACGCTATTCTGTTGCTGCTACTGCAATTAGATTACTGTTTATTCCTTTATTTTCCATATGGATCACTTCTGGAATAGGGACTTAGGTTTTACTTTTAACAGTGTGACAAAATGAGAACAGAATCTTATGGAAAATATCTTAACAACTCACCCAAAACTCATATGTCAGAATTTTAGAAGTGCAAAGCTACCCCAAATTGTATACAATAATATTTGTACTTCTTGTCCAGGCAGGTGGTATGCAATATATCTTTTGGGATATGCTTGCCTTCAGCTATCATCACATAGTGCATTAGTTGCTTTAAATCATGTATAATTTGGCAGAAGCTATTGATATGTGTCAGCAAGCAATTCATTCTGCTTCAATGTTGCCCAATTAGGAAAGATGCTTTCCTCGAGCTAAAAAGATGCTGATTCTTGAGAGGTGGAGGTTACCTTCCCCTCAGACCAGAGAGCAACATCTGGAAAATTTTGTAGACAAAACTGTTATTCCCAATTGTTTCTTCTAAGGTTTTTTTTTTTTCTTCCTTTGCATAAGATAGTGTCCAGGTCAGTGGAAATTACACTTAGTTCCCAATTTAATCCAATTTCAAATAGAAGGAAATGCTATGGAACAGGTTGCCCAAGGAGGTTGTGAATCCCCCGTCCCTGGAGGCATTCAAGGCCAGGCTGGATGTGGCTCTGGGCAGCCTGGTCTAGTGGTTGGGGACCCTGCACTCAGCAGGGGGATTGAAACTCGATGATCTCTGAAGTCCTTTTCAAGCCAGGCCATTCCATGATTTTATGGTAATCAGTGCACCTTGTGAACACATTGGCAAGGAGAGGTTATCACTGAAATATAAGATCTTGTCTGGCTGGACACAAAATAGCAATACTAATGTTGAATATCATCTGTGTGCCTGGTAGCCTACCTTTAAAGGCTGGAATGCTGGAAGGCTGTCATCTCCAGGATGCAGAAAGTGTGATGCACAGTATAGCAGCTGCAGAAATGGTGAGATTAACCTACATCATTAGCGCAGTAAGAGATAAAAGAATAAAGAAATACTTTGTTCACATGACCATTCTCACATTAGGAATTAAGATATTAGGAAATATTTCATCTCAGAAAGAGTGGTAACGCTGGCACAGGCTGCCCAGGGAGGTGGTGGAGGCACTGTCCCTGGAGGTGTTCAAGGAATGTGGAGATGTGGCACTGAGGGATGTGGTCAGTGGGCATGGTGGGGGTGGGTTTGGGTTGGACTTGGGAATCTCAATGGTCCTTTCCAACCTCAGTGACTCAACTTTATGATTCTGTCATTCTATATGAAAAACCCTCTTGTCTGTAAGTTGCATAGAGCTTGATTTATTTTGTACAGACACTTCTTAAAGTCAACATGAAAGGCCTAATTTTTTTCACTCAGACTGTTTTTCTCAGTGTTGTTTCCCCTGTGAAACATCATCTCCTGGTGATCTGGCAAGTCAAGGCAGGAAAGGGAAGCAGAATCCAGCGGGCAAAATGGTCAACTCTTTGGGAGAATGAAGATGACAACTTGCTATAACCATCAGATTCTTGTCCTTCAGATTAAGTGCCACAGTCCATATTTTGGTTAGCCTTGGCCACTGGCATGACACTGGGGGAGCTGACATCTGTATTACAAAAATGTAAATCAGATTAAGTCAGCCTGGGATATTCTGCCTAAAAGCTGAAGTTAAACAGGAGAGAGAACACTCAAAATCCAGTAGATCTTACATTAGGCTCTCTGCAAACTCTGGCATTCAACAGTCTTGCCTTTGAAGCCATTCACTCAGGCAGTAAAAGTGATAAACATATACATTTTTGTTGTTTGTTTGTTTGTTTGTTTTCCCTTAGTCTGAAGTATCAGCTGAGATTCCAGCCCACCTTGTTTCTGAGACTGAAGACTCCAAGTGCAGGTTCATGTTACCTTAATCTGACCCTTTATTACGGAGAAAATTCTCTCCTTCAAGCTGAGCACAAGTTCCCAGCTGAACAGACTTCTGCCTGTACATCTGCACAAAGGGAAATGACAAAATGTTCCAATTTTTCTGAAATGTCAACTTAAAAAAACACACGCGTGCAAGTCCAAATAGAAAACAGATGCACCGTGGCAGTCTGGGAGATATAAATTTTAAGCTTGGAACTGTCTTCACATCCCTCACTACCGCTTTTATGATCCTGCTTTCACTGGAGCACACCTGAGGCCTCCTGGCAAGATGCTGTTTTTGAGAGTTGGTGATTCCCCAGTTGAAAACAAGCCATGAAAAAGTGTACTGTTCCTCAATACAGGAATGTAAACACAAAAATAGACACTCCCTGGCATCGAATCGTGTGCTGCCAACTTCACTTAGGCTCATTTTCACCCACTGAGAGTCTGACCCATTATCTCCAGAAGCAAGAGCATATAGAAAACATCTCCTGTTGTTTCTGGTTGCACTGCTGTTCCATCTTCTTACTCCACAACAGGAAGAACAGATTAGCATGGACAACTCCAAGTGTCCCACTAACAGAAACTCACCTGTTGTTCCCGTTGCTGGTTATTAAAATCTGTTCTTATCCTTCCCAATTTTATTTTCTTTCCATTTCTTTCCTTTCCCATTACATATTTCCACACTAATTCAAGGCAAAACTCACGGGTGGAAAGGAACTTGAGTTCAAGTCAACATATCTGGTGTCTTAATTCATAAGAGATTGGAAAGAAAAGGAATAAAAGGAAATTCATTTTGTAGCATTTTTCAATAGTTCTTGCCTTCAATCAAGTTCCTTGGAAATCTCTGCATTTTACAACTTTGGACCTACAAACACTTTAGAGACATTTATTTTCAGTGAGAACATAGGGCAAGGGGAAGCCCAGTGGTCTTTATTCTTCCCAAGGTGACTTGATCACTGCAAAGAAGAGACACACAGAGAGTACAAACAGACAAGATTTGGGTCTTTATTTCCTGTTGACACAAGATGGTAGTTTTTGAATCTGAGTGTGGTCTGCACAAAAAGCGGTTCAGGAACAAGCCCATACTAACCTTCCAACACTGCCTTTGGAAATTCATTGTCAAAGAGGGACACTGAGATGGGGAGCCTACCAGGACTCAGAAAGGGACTGGAAACTTTGTCTTGGCAGTAAAGTTATCCTGAGCTCCGATAAATAGGGCTCATAAATGCGACAAGAATGTCAAAAATAAATCAGCACAAACTATAAATACGTTGTACCAGTCAGTCTTTCCATGCTTTCTGCTCGTGATGCATGAAAGAAAAGGGCAGGTTAAAATATTGTTTTTCTTTCCTTTTAGCTCCAAGATTCCTAATATATCCTTTATCATAATGCCTTGGATTTTAAGTGAAAACTGAAAGATGATGAATTTATATTTCTTTAATCCCTCCTTTCTATTATTCTTTCTCTTTGCAGCTTTCTCTCTCCCAATCCTATCCTTTTTCCCTTTTGCCTGGCTCTTGCTTCTCTGATAAAACATTTACTGAGATTTCTAGAAATGTTTTTCATTGCCTTCTAGTGACCAAAGCTTTCATTAAATGCTCTGAGCCATTCCCCTCTCAGGTGCATGGCATGTTGCCATATGTTTCAGGCAACCAGCTACCAAGCTCACATGCATCATATGACAACATGCTGCAAAGGCTGGACAACTGAAAACTGGAAATGTGCATATCTTGTACTACATATCAGCTGCCAAGACATCACATGAAAAACAAATGACAGGTCACCAGCAGGACTCTTGATCTATTGGAGTTGAGTAATGGAGCCTCAGAGTTACAGCTCTATTAATTCAAGCATTTAATTATTCATAATACACAGACAGAGCTTTCCTTCAGTTTTTTTTCTCATCTGACTTTTTCAGTCCACTTAAGTTCCCCCTAGGCTGTGGGAGCGACTAAGCTAAGACTGTGCAAATGACTCATCTTTTACTTCTTCATTCTTCATTATCTCCAACCCATTTCATTAGTCTTGTCTTTAGGTTGAAATCTGTCTGCTCCCTTTTCAAAATCTGCAGTTACAGAAGCTTCAACATTTCCCAAATAAGTATCTCTACAGCATCGTCCTGTAAATAAAGCAGACAAAGCTGTGCCATGAAAAGGCACAGTCTTTACAGTGTTTACCTATAGTCACCACATCTGAAATGTGAGAGGAGTCAAATCCAGTTTTTTGCTCAAAAACGTCAGCTAATTTCAGTTTCCTTGTTTATAGCAAACAGTGAACATGAAAGCACAGTCCTTATAATGAAATATGCAGTGAAAAGAAAAAATTGTGGACAAAAGATAGGAATGACCATTGAAGTGCCCAAAAGGATCTAATGTTCAGTGTATCACTAAATGATCTGGAGAATCGTAGAATCATTAAGGTTGGAGAAGTCCAGTAAGATCCAGTCCAACTGTTGTCCCATCACCACCATGGCCACTAACCTATGTCCCTCAAAGGAGAAGGAGATAGGAAAAAAGATGATGGATTTTTCCAGAGATAGGAGAAATTCTTCAGGCTAGAAAGCAGTAAAATAGATTGCAAAGAATAACAGGAAGATCTTGTGAGACTGAGAAATGAAAAAACAAAGGCAGCTGAAACTGCTACAAAATAAAAACGGGGAAAAAAAATCCACCAAAAAACCCACTACCACAACAAAGGCAAAATAAAAACAAAGCAAAAAAACAAAGCAACAGCCGAGCAACAATAAAACCTAAAGCACCTATTCTAGATATCCAAACTGGTCGATGGACTGTTGCCATTTGGGAAACTGACCTTGGAAGTGCTGCGGAGAAATTGATAACCAACATTTGCTCAGAGGCCAGCAGCTGTCAAAAAAGGCAATGAGGTTGTTAGGAATAGTTAATTAAGGACCAGTAAATTAAGGACTAGATAACAAGACAGAACAACCCGGCTGTGCTCCTCTAAGGGTAGATGGCGTCCCTGTGTCTTGAATATGATCTACATCTCCGTCCCCACTCTCAGAAATGTATAATGGATGTGGAAATGATATAGGGTGGTATGGATAATCAAAAGTATGGAATAGTTTCCATATGAGAAGAGAATAAATAGAATAGCTGTCTCTGCCTGGAAAAGAAATGCGTGAGTGGTATGTTGCAGAGAACACAGAATCACTGTGCTGCAGAGAAGCTGAAGGTAGAATTAGTAATTATTCACACAGTTAGGAGTGCTGTGGGACACCTAATAAAACTATCAAGAAGAAAATCTTAAACAAACAAGTGGGTACGTTATTGCAACACACTTCAGAGACTAAAAGTACTAGCAGATTCAAAAAGCTGTACATTAATAGAAGCAAATTTCACCAAGAGCCTTCGAATGAAGAGGTACAGATAAAAGCTGTAAGTTCTTGAATTTCCTTCAGTGGCAAACTCACATGTGTGCATCCACATGTAAAACACAGGTATGTCCTGGGGAAAGCATCATTCCATATACATGCTGTACATTATGTTCTTTTATAAACCATGCACTCCATGTCACTGCTGGGAACAGGGCAGTAGGCTGGAAGAATAAGGTCAGACTCACCTTTTATTTTAAATTTAGCTTTCTATCTTACTTTGTCATGAGTATTCACATTCAGCAGCTCAGATTTTTCTGCACCATAGGAAAACAAGCTTCCTACACACGTACCTTAATAAAAATAATAGTAATTACAGGAGCCATCATGATGATCTTTCACTTGGTCTTCAGATCTGAAGATTCAGTGGCCTCCAACCAAGTTTCCCTCTCTGTTGTCCTTCTAAGCAATATGACCTAGTCAGAAACAAGAAGACACCATCCATCTGGGGTTTCTACTGGGCTCACTAACTGGATTCCTACCACAATCTATGTCATAGGTCCCACATTAAGAACCCTTCTGCCATTGAAATTCAGCTTGGAATGATGGCAGAACATTATCTTTAAGTTCTGCACTGGGCCCATTTAATCATCCATAATGGGGCAAACCAGCACGTGTGTCTCTTGATGCTTCTCAAGCTATTCACACGCTGTTTGCCTTCATCGTGGAAAAATAAAGGTTAATTTTATGGAGGGCTTTTGTGGCTTCATAAAACTAAAACTAAATCTGAACTGCTGGATACACTATGGCTGCTGTCTGTTCTTTTAACACTCTTTAATAAATAATAACATTATTTCTGTGGGCCTGGAAGGTTTTTACTCAAAAGAATTTGTTTAAAACTGGAGAGTTTAATGTTCTTATTACTATCTCAGTTTAAAAACAAAAAGATACGTAGACACAGTTTTGATGTCTTTCTTTGATGCCCATTATTCTCCCAGACTTCTTCTGGTGCGTTGCATCTCAAGGTAGAAGAAGGAAAAAGGAGACTGCGAATTGAACAAAGTATAGGGTGGGCAGCAATGTCTAAACTCACACTTTTTCAAGATGAACGTTGTGTTTCATCTGTCTCAATTAACCATGTGGCATGTGCTTTAGGTATTTTTATTAACAGATATTTCTGTCAGTTATCAGGGAGAGCTTTAATTGGACTGCAGGAAGAGAAATGTCCCTAGGTAAGACAGCTTCTAGCAGAGAGGTCGTACTTCTATTTTTCTTGGAAATAGCATCAAGCAATTCTTCACCCAAGCTCTAGAAATAAATTAGTAGAGAAACAGGGGAGCATGATGTCTTCACAGAGCATCTCAGAGCTTTCTGTGGACTATAGTCCACATGTTCCCACTACCTTCTTCAAGCTAGAACCAGGAACTAGATGACCATTGAGGTTCCTTCCAACAAGGAAGACAATCTTCTAAAAAAATCTTCTAAAAAAAAGGAAGCTCATCCTCAGTTCTGCAGTGGGATGTTTCTGAATACTCAGCATAATGCTTATGTTTTTACTGCAGCTTAGCTAACAGAACTAGGAAAAACCAACAGATGTCTGGCGTTAAAATCATCGTCTATGGGTATTAACATGTTCTGGAATTAGAACAACTAGGAAAACTCTCAGAAGAAGAACCACTTAAGACTATCCCTATTATTCCTATTCAGATGCAAATGCTTCCTAGGAGCATTAGTGGATCACAATGAAGCAACATTTTCTTTGTTCCTAACTGCCTAAGGAGAAGCTTTTGTCCTGATTGGACAGACTCTATACTACTGTGTCTCAGTTGTTTCTTTTGCTGATGATGGAGATAGCTTATCTTCCAAACATTGCACAGAGCAGAATTTTGTCTCTGTTGTTGTGGTTATTTTGGGATTCTTATTTATGCTTCACCTGTTCACCTTCCTCACAATTAATTTCCTTAGTTCCCTTCTGGACTATTTCTTCTCCAGTTTCTGTACTGATTCTCTCCAATATATTCTTCCTTTTAATTTTTTAATTCTGCTGCTCTCAGTTTTCTCTATGATCAGGCAGTGGAGAGGTCCTGTGTGTCAACAAGGTACTGTATTCCTGCCTACAGGTCTTGTATCCATGATTTTACAAGCGTTATGAAGAAATAAGTGAGGACTACAGAAAATCATTTATTCACTTAGAGCCTAATCTACTCAGTCTATGACAGGAGATTGACAGCTGACATGACTGCAGTGCCTATGCAGCTTTACAGGCACACAACATTGGCTAACAATGTGTTCTGTGGACTAGATGGGAAAAAAAAGACCAGATGAAAACCATTTGTAGAAGCTGAAGCCAGACAAGATCAAACAGGAAACAAACCACCTTTTCAAGGGAAGATTTTCTAACAGAGAAAACCTTTGTAAGAGGGGGGTACATTTCCAGCATTTATCGTGTGATTCAAATTGTAGATTAAGGCACATCAAGACATCTACATGGGAGCTATATCTATATGTTGGTCTAAATTCCCACTATAGTGAATAGATGTTTTTGGCAAGGTTCAGTTGCTTATACACAGAAATGTGCTTTCATTTAAGGTGCTGCGAGGAGTTCTACCTGGTGTCCTGCTGTCTGCTTGGTGAAGTCATTTTTACCCTCCACATCCTATGTAAATACTGCAAAATCCTGTGGGTGTCTGTGACATCTGGGTATCTGACATGGCATTACACCACTAAACAGTCACTGGAGTCAAAAAATCATTGTTCTAGCCAAACCATTCTCCATTAGGTGAGAAGAGTTGCTTTGTAAGCTCATTGATTATACTGATTAGGAACTTGATTCACTTGCACCATGTCCCTTCTGAGATGCTCTGAGGTAACCCTCCAGGACACATCTTCATTAGGGAATCAGTCTCCTGAAAGTAATGCAATAGAGGCTGTACAAATGCTGGGGCTACACAAGGCTACCTCAGATGGGATAAAGCATCTGTGTTTAGGCAGTAAATCCCAATGCAGACAATTAAGACTAGAGAGCTATTCACCTGACCTACATGTGATCCACTCCATTCTGGATTAGCATCTGGAAGCCAGACAAGATACCCTACAGTGATTAATAAAACTAAACAACTCTGTTTATTTTCCTACAGTTACTGGAGGTTATGGGATGGAATCAGTGGCTTCTAAGGGAGCTCTGCGAAGGTTTATCTAGTTGAAATACATGCAGCTTTCTCATTAAGGTTCCACAGGAAAGGGTCCAAGAAAGCAATTATTCAAATATAAAAAAATTATGAGCAAGAGAGTAAATATCTAGGATGTGAGGAAGCTGCAACTCTTCACACCTGTAGGTAGTCATAATTTCAGGTCCTAAAGGTGACAGTAGATCACTCTGTCTCAGATCATCAGCTTTCTCCCAGTTACCTTATAACAAGCCCAAAGAGCTTTGTTGAACAAAAGGTTTCAGTCTTTAGCAAATAAAGCTGCATTTCAAAAGAAGGACAGGAAAGATCAGTGTTTGCTTCAGGGAACAGATAGGAGAGTCACCCACAATTGGGCCAGCAGGTAAAATTTGGCTTATAGAAATGAATCTGAAATAATCTGACAAAGAAAAAACAATTTCCAGACCGAGGTAAATAGTGTGCATTTGAGCACCAGTGTTTACATCCCCAAAACTCAGTCTGTTTGTAGCCCTTGTGAAGTTTGATACTTTACTGAACAGAAGAAAAGAAATCCCAGAAAACTACGCAACACTTGTGTGCCCTTGGTTTCAGGAGGGCTGTGATATTTTACATCCATAGCTCCTCTGTATCCTAGAAGTACAAAGGCATTACAAGTAATTGGAAAAAATAAAAAGGTCAAAATCTAGACTCATGCTGATGGGATCTGCCAGTGACTACCTATCAAAAAGAGATAAATAACGTGAGTGACTTTGATTCATTACTCTTCTCTAATAGTTCTTCTGTTTCAAATAACTTAGCAAAAAATCTTACCAAAAGCCAGTTATAACGATATGAGCCTTGAAATTGGATGTAATCCATATTCTTATGCTGCATGTCTACATTTTTTTCCTGTTTTGCCAATGTAGAAGTTAATTGTAATCTAATGATAATATTACTGTGGGTTCTTTACTGCTAACAGCAAAACAAAACCTTCAAATCCACATAAAGATCTGGTTTAGTCCCACTAAGCCACTGTCAGGAGGAGCAATTCTCTCCGACTGTGGAAGCAGCCAATGGGTACTAACTCAAAACAGTGGAGGAGGATATGACTCTCCATCTCTTGTAAATAGATGAGAGAAAGCTGTGTTCTGATCTGAAAGCAGTGTTGCTGAGGTTTAATAAACCTTGGTGTTCAGGACTTGGCTTGATTATCAGTCCTGTGGTACTTAGTTGAGAGCTGGCCTCTCCTCCTGAAAGTGTGAAGTTCAGGTAGAAAAAGCCCATGGCTTCCCACAAATGGCTGTGGCACAGTGCCCATACCTCAGGATCTCCCCAGAGGCTATGAAGAGTGATGGACTTCATCTCTCCAAACTTTAACCATCTAGGAACTAGGCGTGTACTCTGAGCAAAACATCTAGTTGCCTTCTACAGTCAGTGGACAGTGAGGGATGCTTCCAGGTTATGAGTCATCATGTCCTGGCAGAGGTGGCCAAAGCAGCTGGAATGAGATGCTTCCCTCCCACTTCATTGACTATTAAGGAAACCTACATGACTGCTCTGGACCACAGGCATACATTTCTGGTGGTTAAAGTTACACAGGATAGATGCAGCTCTAACTTCAAAGCTTTCCATAAATTTGTCTTTCTTTTCATCACATTAGAGGGCTAATTAGGAACCTCTCCATAATATTTGGCTTAGAAAATATATAACCGTTATTTAAGTATTTCTCCTGAAATAAACAAGCAAGAAATGAAATAGAGAATGTAGAGCCAAAGATGTTTGAAAATATACCTAGCAAGAGAAGATTGCTAAGTTTTGTTGTTGATGTTTTCTTTAAGAAGAGTATTACATTGTGATGTTATATATTTATTAAGTCACTGTTTGTTGCTTCAGATTATCTACTGCATTTCAGAGGCGCAATTCTGCAAACATGCTCATGCAGAAAGGCTGGTTACATTTTGTATAATGAATTGTTTGAATATTGAGTTCTTATCAACCTTCTCCTCCTTATGCTGAAGCCATCAGATGTTTAGATGGCAGTGGCAAATTTCCCCTTTTGGAAGGTTCTGTTCTTTTGACAAAAAATATTCTGTTTGCAAAAAGAAAAGTCCATCAGAAATTCATACTTCCTGAGATTACTATTGCATTCTATATCTTTATTTTGACACAGGACATTTCTTCCCAGATAATAGAATACTTTCATCTGTCTCTTGTATTCTGCACCTCTGCCATGAAAGAAGTGGGTGCCTTCCCCTATAATCCTTTATAACCCTTCAAGGGTTATGCACATTCATTATCTCATGGTTCCTGTAGACATTGCCATGACAAAGTTATTGCTGGTGAGGCACAGGCCAAGACTCTACTCCATACCATTCATCTGTCATCTGAGATGGAAAGTAACTTTCAGTTTAAAATGACTAATTTTGGCTTGTACTGAGAAGATTCACTTGCCTTAATGCAGCTTTTTAGTGGTAGTTGACAAATCTTTACATATTCCACTTAGTGTTCCTGAATTCTCAAAATGTCATGTAGACCTTGTGTCCAACCTGTAAGTCCTGATGGAGTTCTAAAAGTCTTATGTATCTCCAATGTTGTAAGACTCCCTTGGTTAGATTAGGTAACTAAATTATATCATAGCATCTCATGTGAGCAAGGAATCTAAGTTATTCATAGCAGATCTAGTCAATAGGATCCACTGAGTTGGAAGAACATTTTAGCTGATGAAATGTAAGAGAATATAGGTGTTTGATTTATCATAAGCCAACTCTCTCTAAGAAACCACCTGAGGTTTTTGTCTATGCTTATCCTTGTTTAAGGAAGTAAATATCTGTATTTTAAGTCTTGTGTCCTGGAGTCAGACACCTAAATTGAATGGCTTGAGTATAACATTCATATTATCTGGGTATACAGGAGAGGATGATCCAGGTGCTCCTTCTGACCTGCTCTTTGGTTCCCAGCAGCACCAACTCCGTACTCATCAGTCTTTACACCTTTTCTCCAAAGTCTGAGTACATTCTTGCATTCTTCTAGGGAGAATTGTTTTCTCCTGTGTCATGTGGGCCACGGTACAATTCCCAGGATCCTCTAGGAATACTACTTAAGATATATTTTTAAGACTTGGGATACCATTTGTTCTTATTGATCTGCACATCTCATTTCATATGATATCTTGTTGCATTGAATGTGGAATGTTCAAAACTGCACCACAATAATTTTATAGTGTGATCTGACTAGTTATCAGTGAATAGTGTGAGGTGTGTCCTTTGTTGACTCCTTTGGACTGGTCTATTCTATGACTAACGTGACTATTCTTGAAGATGAAGAGAATTCCTTCCACTACCATTGTCCAATCTATTTAAAACTACTCAGTGTTACAAGTCTAACAGGAAGTCTAATAGGAAAACTGAGTCCACATCTCATTGTTCTACTTCCAGTGGTCTAAATATTGTACTGCACTGTCCTTCCAGTGAGATTGAAGACTTGCATAACATCTGTTCATCACGGAAACCAGTCCTCCTGATAAGTATGCACACTATGTCATGTAATCTGTTGTAATGGCTGTCTATGACACAGCTGTTAGATCATTTAATCAACACTTTCTTCTTTGGTTTCTTCCAAGAGTGGCAGCCATGAGGAACCAAAAGTAGCTCAGGGATGAGGTTGTACCTCAAGAGCTAAATGAAAGCATTACACTGTGTTTAATGAATACATCTAAAAGAACCTAGGCAAAGACATAAAATCATGCTTCTACATATTACCCACAACTCACCTCAAAATAAATTTGCATAATGTTCTACCTCAATGTAATTTCTACTTCCACCCACTAGATGGGAGCAAACATTAATTTATGTGATTGTGCCAGCTGTGCACAGTATATTTAATGTTGGAATGCTAACGTGTGTGGTCTCGTGGGTTTGACTTACCTTTTTAGTACTGTTTAATAAGGGAAATGCATAACCTAGAGCAAATCAATTCTCGGACATCATAAAAGGTGCAGATTGGCTAAGGACCAAAGGGACCACTTCAGTACAAGATGGGAGTATCTTTTCCAATGGACTAAATGAAATGTACATGTTTGTTCATAGGGTGTTTTACTTTAAGCCTTGACTAAGCATCTAATGTTTTTTGAATCTGCAGTGTAAATATTTAGGATCTGGATCTGTCGATGTTCACTCACTAACACTGCCCTCTGTTTCTAACCAGTAGGCCAAGAATAAAATCATGTGTCAGTGAAAGCTGTGCCATCAAGGGGAAACAATTTCTAGAATTTTATTGAGTGTACACATGTCAGCTTTCCAAGAACTGTCAATTAAGTGACCTACATTTTCTGTTGCAGCAGGGAGAAATATGAATCCTACTAGCCACTGTTTACTGGAAATGGTCGATATACGAAAGTGTCAACACTGTGACTCCTGAGTCACATACAGCTTGCAAGAAATTCAAGTAGAGCTCCCTTGCAGGACCCATATCATGTGGTAGGTAATGAGGCAATGCTTGCATAAGGGCTTTTGGTAATCCAGAGACCCAATGAGGGAAAGGAATTGATGGGCAGAGGCAGCTGAAACCCTCCCTGAGATGTTTTCCTGGAATCTAGCTCCACAGCCAATCCAATCCCAGCCTCTCAGAGAGGGGGATCTCTTGTGAATCCAAGCCACTTGTCTCTGTGATCAAATTTTCTCTCTCTCCCTCCTTCCTCTCTTAGGAGTACATGACATGTTTTTACTCTACTAATGCTCATTTTGGTGCTCAGTAGACAGTTCTGGTGACATTTAAGTTTTAAGTACTTAATGTGAAGGCATACAGTCTCCACAGCTGTTCACTCACTGGTCACCAGTGCACAGGAAGAGAATTCAGCGTTGTTGCTTCACTTTGCTTTTAGTGTTTGGATAACAAAGAAAGAGTGTAGCATGCACCTTATCATGTCTCATTGGCATTAAATTAAATTATATACATATAGGAAAGTAAAGAAGGACAGATGAATGGACAGATGACAGGCTGGGAGGCTGGAAGGAATGCTGGTTCTCTGATAGTATTTTCCAACTGACAGCACTTTCCAGCTGGAGATACAAAAGTGCTTTATGGAGGTTACTGTCATTTCATGATCCTTGTTTTACAAACGGAGAAACTGAAGCAGTTGCTAAGGGATGTCTAGTAGGCTAGAAGTAGAGTAGGGAATAAAACCTAAGTATCTCTAAGTTTCATTCATACATTATTGTATAAAAACCACGGTTGTGTTGATTATAGACTGGTTTGTGTCCATTCTATAGAAGGCATCAATTCATGATTTGTCACTGGCCATACTATGTTTCATGGAAAAAGACTATGATAAAGGTATAGAGGTTTTTTGGCAGCAGTTCATCACCAATAAACCTCTCACCCCTCAAAAAAAGCATGTAACAATTCATTATTATTATTCATCATTAACCATACATGGAACAGGTTGCCCAGAGAGGTTGCGGATCCCTCATCCCTGGAAGTGCCCAAGGCCAGGTTGGATGGGGCCTTGGACAGACTGATCTGGTGGGGGGCAACCAACTCATGGCAGAGGGGTGGAAACACATGATCTTTAAAGTCCTCTCCAACCTAAGTCATTCTGTAATTATGACACATGACATATTATTACATGGAGTAAGAGAAGAAGTTAGCAAAAATCATCCTCTCTCCAAGACTGCTCTGGGTTTAAAGTAAAAACAAAAAAAACACCTATTATGAAGGACAAAACTATTCACAATGCAGCAAAGCACATCTGTTTGTTGCAAGGTAGATTTGTGAGAAGACAGAGCAGTATTCTGGAGTTTGTGATGGCAGTCATGGTTTTTTGGTGAGCTTGGGCTCTTCTCTGACAGATTTCCTCTTCTTCCTCCTCAGCCTTTTGCAGTTACTGGGACTACCTCTTTTCTAATAGTGATTTATTGCAGTGTAGGTCTCTTGAATATTACATCCACTTCTCCATACCTGACTTTCTCTATCACTGGAGAGTTGAATGGAATGATGTACTGGACTGAAAGACCTTAAGTAATGTGAAGTCTGGGATTCAGGACTTACCTTTGTTGCAGCTTCTCTTGGATGAACCCGTAAAGTGAGGATGTTCTCAGGCACCTGAAACTGTAAAACCATTTGGCAGCTCTCAGAGATCAACCCGGTGCTCTGCAGTCAACAATTCCGTACAGCATTCAGCTACACTGGACTCCATAGGTGCATCTTTGCGTTGCGTTTATGATCTTTATAATTTATTTGGATTTTTTTATGATCTTAGGAAATGTTCAGTTCTCGAATTCGTAAGACAGTTGGAAATTCATGTTTGTTTTATTCTCTAAAGTCCTTAGATCTTGCGATTCAGAGTAAAGACTGCAGAAGTGATTTCAGTACAGCATGGAGTGGATTTAACAGGGAAATGAGAAAAAAAAAGATCCTAAGGGATGGTAATCACCCTCCATTCACAACATCCAATGTATTGCAGCAATTGCTGATCATGAGATGTGGGAGCATCTCTCCAGCCCCAGAGTTCTACCCTCTCCTTTACATCAGCCCAGAACGTGTCCTTATAACAGGGAGCTGGGATGAATAATATTATCACCTTAAATGCATTTACTTTACATTTTCTTGATGTTTAAAATCTAAATATTGCTAAAGTCTTAATGTCAATGACACCGACTTCCAGACACGTCATCATTATAAAAAAAAATAAAATATTTATTTAGTGCAGACACTCCTTACTTTAATGAGGGGAGCAACAAAAAGGCCACCTAATGTAAACCAAAGAAACAAGACCAGTCCTTTTTAATTAAAACTGTGCAAACCCCAGAGCAACTTTGCCCAGGGCATGCATACAACAGCAGAGAGTAGTCATTAGCCCTAACGAGAGCTGCCAGGAAGTGCCCAGACCCCTCAGTGAGAGAGCTTTAGCTTGTCATAATGAAAGCACATTTGTTAGAGCTAACGAATCTTGGCCGTGTTCTATAAAATAGTGGTATCTGTCTGAAGAAGCCCTGGCTGCCTTCTGCAGTGGTAACCTTGTCATGTGCGTTGACAGAGGCCAGAGCTGTGCTGCGGGACCCTGGGGAGGTTACGGGGTCTTGGGGCTGCTCCTTTAATTAGCCCACAGATAGCTCCAGAGAATTTCCTGCTGAGGTTCATGGTGGGACAGGGCAAAGGCCTCCAAAACAGCCCTGCGGAGTAGAGGAGATGTTTATGCAGGGAGCCAGCCTCCATAATCACTGCGTTGAGTGCAGTAGGCAGGCAGGGAGCCCAAGAGAAGCACAGCCATGCTGGTTGCTGTTTATAAATGAGAATGGGGGTAGGGAAAAGGATGGGGGAAAGCAATGCCATGAGTGTGGAAATCGGCTGCATGCTGTGATGCTGGTGGAGATGGTTTTCCTCCTGGTGCTTGCTCCAAAATGCACAGGAATGGTTGAACATGCCATGGCATCAAAATGTAATGGGGTATTGGTGGGAGGGCTGAAGCTCTACAGCCATCCCACCAGCATCCACCTCTGACATGATGGGCCAGCGTCATAAAATAGGAAGCATTACTTTCGGAGCACTCCTTACAGTTGCTCTGATATTTTTGCACCCTACTGCTATGCTTCAGAAGCACCCTGAAGCTTCCTTGGTTTGTGCTGGAAGCTGAGGAAATTCCAAAAAAAGCTGCAAGATGGCAAAGCAGACTATTCATTGGATAACAATAATTAGATAATAGGATATAAATAATGCTAATTGGATAATAGTAATCTTCATTAGCTCAGCGGATCATCCTAAGCATCCACCTGCCAAAGCAACTGAGTTTAAAATCTAAAGAAAACACTTGATATTTGCTTTATATGTACATTTTCCAATAAGAAAGCTTCTGCAACTGTTAGACAAGTAATATATGCATTCTGAATGGCTAAGAAAACTGGTGAAGTCCTCTCCTCTGCAGAAAGATCAACAAAAGGAGTAACATACTGCTTATGCTCTGCTTTGAGAGGTTGTATTGGGCAGTGCTGGGTGGTTGATAAAGTTGATCAGTTTGGGGTAGGGTGAAGTGAGTTATCTTCTTTGAGAAGCTGAAAATGTTCCTCTTCCTCTGGGAAGCGGCAGCTACATGGACAACACATCTACACTGAGAATGTGTCTGGGGAATATATCCCTTCTGGCACCCCCTTAGATACTTCCCAGTGTCCTCCAGTTTAATCATCTGCAGGGGGCTCAGCACAGCCTTCACATGTAGGTTTCCATCCCCACTGGCAAGCTGAGATTCTGGGTAGTGCTTCTACAGAAGTTGAGAAAAAGAAAGAAAGAGAGAAAGAGAGAGAGAGAGAGAGAAAGTGAGAAAGAAAGAGAGAAAAAGAAAGAAAGGGATCATTGCCCTCTTGGCAGACAGGATGTTGGACTAAACTGACCTTTCCTCTGACCAGGGACAGCTGTTACTTCCTTCGTTTGCAGAACCACATCCATTTAACAGCTGCTGTGGCAGCTACTGGTTTTAACTCTGAAGAGTCCCAGTGTGATGCAGCATGGGATGACAAGGCAGTTATCACCCCAGTGTGTCTTGGAATACATTTAAGCACAAAAGTACCCTTCAGACAGTGTGTTCAAGGAGAAAACAATGGCTTTGCAGAGTTCTTACCCCCACTAAAATTTAATTCAGGTAATTCAGAGTTCGATAAAAATTCCTGTGTTTAAATTGTGAACTGGAACTGGGATTTTTTGGCAGATCTTTACACAAGACACCCCAGCTCTTGGGGTAATGATATTATATCTTAAAATTTACAAGGGAAAATATATATTTTTAAGTTTTTATTAATAGTATTTTATAATGTTCTATTCTTAGAAGGGAATTATGAGAAGAAATAAAAGGATGTGTGTGTTGAACTTTCAGTAAGTACTTCACCGAGTACTGAAATGGCATTTAAGAACCAACATTAGGCAATGAAGATGGACAATGATTTTCTCTCTCTTTTCCTGTCTCAGTGAAATCTGTTTCTCTTCATATTCACACTGCAGGCTCTCTTTGTAAGGGATGGCATTTTTACGACTTGTACAATGCTTTTTTATGTAAAACCATCACTTTTTTTGATGACACATGTAGACAGTGACCAAAACATGGATGTATCAGTAAGCAAACTGATAGCCCCTCTGTGCTGGCCACATCTTTCTACTAAGAGTGCAGCTGTGTGTGCAGTGTGCAGTGTGGATGTCTCTATGGGTGTATGCCTTTGCTTTGTGTTTGCCTGGCCAAGCTCCATTGACTTCATACACATAACATCATCACAGATCTGGTCCCCAACATTATTTCCAGCTTCCATGAGCAAGTGAAGCCTGTGTGGTCTAACCATAGCATAACACAACACCACGAGGGAACAATAACGATGCTGCTGATGTCAGAGCGCCGAATTGTTCTGCATAGGATTTCTCAGGCCACATCCCTGGGATTCTCAGGTGAAAAATCAGGGTTAATGCTTTGAGAGAACCGCTGTGTTTTGGTAAGGCGAAATGTGGGCTGCGGCCCATGAAAACGCCACTTCATTAGTTCTTTCATTTTAAAAGCTCAGATCCCATTTTCATGTCTTCAGGTTTATATCGACGTACTATTGAATTTGGAAGTCCCTAGACCCGTTTTAAAAGCTTTCTTTTGCCACTATAAACCTACATCTGTTTTGGCTGGAAGTTCTCTGGTCTTGGCATGGATTTCTATTACCAACTTGCCACCTATATAGTCTGAATGCATAAAGCTTTGAGGTTGTTGCTGCTGGAGGGAAGATTTTTTTTTTACTATTTGTTTCCATGGGGTATCCCAGCATTTTCTTAACTCTTTTTGTTTTCCTTCTTTGCAGTCTCCCTCCAAAATATAGCCCTTCCCAGTGATTTTATATGCCCCTAATCCCTTTTGGATTGGCTATTTTACTGTTGCCGTGTTAACAAAACCAAAATTTCCTCACTCAGGCCTTCAGGTTTACAATAGCAGCTATTGTAATTTCCAGTTTAGTTCGTGCTCCAATTGACAGCCAAGTGGTTTACCTTGCCAGCAACACATGTCAATCATGTATTGCTTCAGTATTTCATCTAGCCTAACAACTTCCAGTTGTTTTATTTGCTCTCGTAACATTGACAGTGAGTAGTGCTACAAAGAGAGAAGTAGTTGCGGATACCCCATCCCTGGAGGTGTTCAAGGCCAGGTTGGGTGAGGCCCTGGGCAACGTGATCTGGTGCCTGATTTAGTGATTGGCAACCCCATCCATGGCAAGGGGGTTGGAAATAGATGATCTTTGGGGTCCCTTCCAACTCAAACCATTCTATGATTCTGTGATATTTTAGTGATTTTTCTGTGCTGATGCAATGAGTCCAGAGCAAAGGTTTTTTACAAAGGATCAGTAGAAAATCAGAGGTAAGAAGGGGAGGAAATAAGATCTGTCTGACTTCATTCACGTTTGTAGGAGTGTGTACATGAGCTCACGGCTTGTGGATAAGAGTGAGAAAGATGTGGCCCTCACTGCTAGTGCCTACCTCTCCCCATATCCATCAAGAACATATTGTTAATATAGCAATGATCTTCAAAACATCCAGTAAAGCACTTAATACTTCTGATTGGTTACTCTGTAATTCAAATGGCCAAGAAGCAGCATGGTGATTCTGCACATATTTATCTCCTGAATATCTCTGTCTGTCACTCCAGGAACAAAATCCTCTGCTGCCAGCACATATCAGCATCACTTTTAGCAACAAAAATCCCCAACCATTTGAACACTTAAGTGCATGGATGTATTTATAAACATGATACAGTATCTTAATTTTTGTAGAACTGTTTGTACTTCACATGCTCAAGTATTTCCTGTTTCATTGGCTAACGGTTGGTTCTTTGTTGTTATATGTCAGTGATTGATTGGAAAATCTTCCATCATTTTTCTATCCTGAGACTTATTTCCTGAATAATTTCTCTGGTTTACCTATATCCTGATTTTAAACTGTATTTAGGCAGCAAGTTCCCAAGGAAATAATTGATACATTTCTGATGAACTGGAGCTTTATCTTCCTGCCCAAGAAAATCAGTAATTGTTGACAAAATATAGACTTTCATGGGCAAAAGCATTCATTTTCTGCTTTACAAGCAGTTCATGTACATAGGTGGCATTAGAATGCTTGGTGGTTGAACACTGCTATAATGGCAATGAGAATTAGTATCTCCTGCCTATCTCTTTGGCCTCTTTGCTGATTTTGCAGTGAGTCATTCATGGAAAAAGGTACGTTGAGTTGAAGTCTTCATTTAGACCATACATTTGAATAAAATTCAAGGAGAAGAGAGCTCTGGTTAGAATGGGAGCAGACAGTGATCCTAGTGTGGAGGTGATAGGCATCATGAGGCCATCCTTCTTCAGCAGGTGTGTTGGGAAGAGGTGATAAGTCCGGGGAGGAGCTAGCCAGACAGACAGGGTCCTTCAAGTGTTAACCCCAGCCAGTTCCTGGTGCAACATTCAGTGTCTTGCTGCTCCTTCCCTCAGCCTGCTGCCTTCCACACTCCACAAAATCCTTCCTGCAGCTTCATTATCAGCCTTTGGTGATGACAGTTTGCACAGCAATGTTTTCCACTGCTGGGCTGTGCAGGTTGGGGTATATCAGAGGTGCTGCTTTCCTTCACAAGAGCTGCTGTGTTCCTGCCCTTTCTCAGAGGCTCATCAATACCATATGGGTGAGACCCACACAACAATGCTATCAGCTCCATTTGGAAAACGAAACACATATGCAGACAATGTGAAAAAGAGACTCACTCATTTTTATGGGCTTTTTTGTTTTACAGGTGTTGCCAAAAATTAATGCAAGAAAAATTTGTAAGCTGTCATTTGAAATGTAATCATCGTGTGATAAAATGCATGTGTATATTTGCATTCAGAAGAATATTTATCCAGAGATAAGTGAGGCATCATTACTTTTATTTAAAGAAGGTTACACTAATGAAAAATTTGCCTTTGATTGCAGTTTCTCCCTGGAACTGGAGTGCTCAGAAAGAGAAACTGGTTGGGCGTTAAAGGCTACAGCTCAGACCCACCTTATTCTACCTGCTGAAAGTGGAATAAGGAAAGACTGCACCTTCTGCACCCCAGTTGTTGGTTACCTCCCTGAAACCTATAGCCCCTATACCTCCCTGATCTCCTTGAGGTGCGAGTGATGCCGTGGGGATGCAGAACAGGCAACACAGCTGTGCGCTTCAGCATCATTCCAGTCGAGGAACTCAAAGCAAAACTTAAGAAAAAGACCTATGCTCCCATCCTTCTGCTCTTTAGGCTCTTCATATTCCAAAGTGTGATGTACTTTCAAATACGATGCTGCCTCACCCCACACTGTGGGCTGAGGTGCTCTTGGTAGGGAACATGGTGGCTATTTTCTGCTGCTGTAGCCTCTTCTAATTTGGATAGATTGGATGTTGTCTCTTGCGTCCTTCTCTGGATGATGAAATATGGGGAAATGTCTCAAAAGTTAGAACTCTGCACACCCTGTGAAAGGCTGGGCAAGACCCACAGCAAGCATCAACCAAGATAGATTAACTAGGACAGAGTCACACCTGCTGTACATATCAGCATTGCTAGAGCAAATCCAGCTTCTCAGCAGGGGTGAAGTCTTTACAACTCTTCTGCAATGAAGTGGGCAAATGATCATCTGTGGAAAGCAGGATGGCTTTGTCTGACAGTGGTTTAGTGAGCATGGTGGTGATGAGTTGATGGTTGGACTGGATGATCTTCTTTTTCTTTTCCAACCTTAATGATTCTATGATTCTAAAAGTTTCTGAAAGTGTAACTCAGCTGCAATAAGGGTCATACCTCCAGGCTCCTGGCTGGAATTGCTCATCTGTTACATGGAGCTGTTCAGTCACCACTGATGTTGATTTGCATCTTTATCATGGCTATTTTTACACTTTTATTAACTAGGGAAAAAAAAAATCATTATTTAGACTTCTGTCATTGTAAGACCCCAGGATGATAAGCCACAAACTCTTCCCATTCAGCTCTGGCACCATCTTTCCCTCACGGTCTTGAGGTCATTGCCTTCTTGCTTATCTCACACAGCTGTATCTCCTGTGCCTTTGACCACTGTTGCCGGCTGCCGTAGTGCATGCCCAGACGTTTATTTACTCTTTGCTCTCTCCCGAGATTGGATCTGAGGCCCCTTTTCCCCTGCTCACTCCCACCATCCCCCGTGAAGCCCAGCCATCTGCAGTGTGTGTTGACAGAGCTGCTGCCATGCGTGGCACCAGTTCTTCAGGTTGACTAGCTTTCAGCTGAAAAAAAAAATGGTATCTCATTGAACCGATGCTATTCCTTGGCATCTTCACTCTGCATGCAATGCAAAGAAGACCTGTAGCAAGAAACAAATATATGAAACACAGTCATTTTCATAACCTATTCTCTCCCCTTTCTGGTGGTTGATCATTGGTTTGGAGAGTCACTCTGTCCTGTACATCCTTGTTCAAAAGTGCTGAATGCTTTCAGGGTTCAGTATTACAAATGCTCAGTGCTCCAGTGAGCTGAGGCACACTGGCTAGATTTATGAGGTAAAGACAAGAAAGTGTTTCAACAAAGAATGGCAGATTGGCTGTGGCTTCACTTCTAGCTGAAGGGCAAGCATTTGAGTGGCTTTAAGCACACTGAGCCTCCTGACCTGTGCTGGATGTCAGCCCAGATAAAGCTTAGGATCATAGGTTGCTTCAATAGCATATAAGACTGCTTGTCCAGTGATCCCAGGGGTCTTCTCAAGGCAACATTCCTTGATCCATCACATACACTAGCCTTTCAAAGTGTCTGAAGATGAGCCATGCTACTCTGCTCAATTGTCTGTGCCCAAGTCTCCCTGGACTTGTGCAAGGCCTTTGACACGGTCTTGCACCACATCCTTATCTGTAAACTGGAGAAATATGGATTTGAAGGCTGGACGATTCAGAGAACAAAGAGTTGGTTGGAAGAGAAGGCTTGGTGGAGATCTCTCTGTGGGCATCCGGTACTTGAAGGGCACTTACAAGCAAGAGGAGGACTGAATTTTTATACAGTCTTCTAGTAATAAGACAAGGGGGAATGCAGAGCAGTTTTATTCACAAATGTATTCCCAGTGATCCTAGGCAACAACTGGAGCCAGCAGCTGTAATCAGATAAGATCATGGCTTCTCAGGAGGATCCAGAGAGTCAGAAATTAGGAAATATCTTCTCAGCCTGCAGTGCAGACATTCATGCAGAAGCAGTAATCGCAGGCGGGGGTTTTCTGGTCTGAGTTATGCCTGCAGTTGGAGGTGTGACCACAACTGCCCCTTCCAATTCTAGCAAAATCAACAACCAATAATGACGTTTAAGGAAGTCTTTAAAAAAGGAAATTGAATCAAAGGACTTTTTTTTTCTTTCTTTCTTTTTTTTTTTTTCATTTTCCCGAACCCCAAATTGGTAATGAGAGAGCAGCAGCTGAGGAACACACATAATGTTCATTGCAAACAGAAGTTAGGAAAGGCACTAATCAGCTCCTGAGAGGGTACTGACCACTTCAGAAGGCTTCTTCAGGCATCCTGGGAGTGGAGGGGGCTGTTCTGGTTCTCATTCAGTGAACTGCTGCTTTTACACTTCAATGAATTTCTGCTTGAGGTTCTTTCAAAAGCTTTCATAGCCTCTTTAGTCTGCTGCTATCGTTCCTCAGGAGGTGAATGGGGGAAGATTAACAGATTTAGCATCCAATGCCCTAGTTTTGTCCTCGTCGAAATCAGTAACACAAGTCCCCACTGATTTAAACAAGTAACAGACAGAGCTCAAACCTTTCCAAAGAATCAAGGTTCAATGCATTTCAGCATCTGGTCTTAAACATGATGCTAAACACAATGCGAAAGCAAAGCCATCTTTGTGACAGATGTAGTCATGCTCAAATCTAAGAGCAAACGCTGATGCAGCTCAAGCTCATACTTTTAAGGCAGAGCATATAATTCATCTGCCTGATATGTCAGCACATAGGCTGTAACACAGTCACAGAATGTATGGAGAGAGTTCCTTACTCATAGTACCAAAGGCTGCTTCCCGAGTTACTAAATTGAGTGCAAGAGTCAATGGAAATGCAACAATTTCTCCCTGATAATTCAAATGTCACTAACCCAGTTATTATTAGACCAAATATCCAGTCAGGGTCATTAGTACTGGAAACGAAAGCGTGAAATTCCGAGGTCAGAAAGCTCACGCGGCAGGACACTGACAGCACAAAAATGCAGAATGTTTGGAGATGATCAGTTGCTTGTGGTTGGTGTAGGATCCAAGCACTCCCATCTCTTGCCCCTGTATCCTTATGCCACTTGGGTAGGATACTTGTCTCCTGCTCTTCTTGATCTATTGATGAGATTAGTGAGATGATGTTTATTCAGGTTCATACAGAGCCATACACCATGGGCTCATAGAGTCTGTTACACAGCTTTCCATGCTAAGAAAAGCAAAGAGATGCACAATGAAAGCTATTTCTGGAGTGCACACTGAAATCATGTAGCTGGTAGCATCAACAATGAACATAAAGTTCTGACTTCTTGTACAGATTCTGCTTATTTCACTGCATCACATTCATGAAAGCAGTTTTTCTTTATAGGAAACAGGTTGATTTGCCATAAAAAAAAAAAAAAAAAGAAAGAAAAGAAAAAAGACATTTACAGAGAGATCCATAGTACCTGAATTGGAATTTAAGCAAAATGTAAGTTCTGTGCAGTGTCGCACTGCTTTAGCCTGGAGCACTTCTTGGCTGTCCCCCCGCTCATTTTAGGAGTCCTTAGGTTTGTAATCATAAGCACCAAGCTCTCTGAGAATCCTTCTGATGTGAGGAGCTAAACAGAAACATGACATCTCACCTAAGCATTCTGCAAAACTCCAGAAACTTGGAACATTTTGATTTGCCCACATGTGTACAGGACACTTATTTGCTTAGGCATCACCATCTGAGAGAGAGAATTGTGTTCTGCCATCATCTGGGAGCTGCAGCACTAACCTCGGGCCCTATAGAATCATAGAATTGCTCAGGTTGGTGAAGACCTTCAAGGTGATCAAGTCCAGTCTCAACCTAACCATACTACAGCCCCAGTTCCTTCAGTTGCTCCTCATAGGGCATATTCTCCGAACCCTTCACAAGGCTTGTTGCCCTTCTTTGGACCTGCTCCAGCACCTCCATGTCCTTTCTGTACTGAGGCGCCCAAAACTGAACACAGTACTCAAGGTGGGGCCTCACCAATGCCAAGTACAGAGGCAGGATGACTTCCCTAGTCCTGTTCACCACACCATTCCTGATCCAAGCCAGGATGCCATTGGCCTTCTTGGCCACCTGGGCACACTGCTGGCTCATGTTCAGCACGGAAGGTCACATACACCTGTCATTGTGTGTCTGGACTTCAGTACTCTGCTAAATCTGAAATGAGTAGAATGGCCAAAAATTTAAGACCAACAGAGGAATTATAAATTGCCTAGTAAAAATAGCATTCTTTTTTTTTCTTTCTTTTGATTTTCAAACCTTTAGGAAACCACTTTTTCAAAGTTTCTTTACTCCTGCAAGGAAGAAATACAGACTTCGGGGAAGAAGGAAAAAAAAAAAGAAGACTTGAGAGTCTCACATCCTCACATGACTCTCTGGTTGCTCTGGAAATAAAATACTAGATATGGGATCCTGTTCAAAAAAACCACAAAAGTCACCGCAACCTCTGGACTCACACTTGTGTTGTGATAGCAGAATATTTTCCAATTCCTAACCAGAGGTAAAGTACAAACCAAAATAACCAAAAAAGCTTTGTTCTTTTCGGTAGTTCTGGTTCACCAAAAGGTAGCACTTCAGTTAAACTCTTTCATTTAAAAAACACACTTATTGCCCTTTAATGCCTATGAAAACTCTTTTCTCTTGTAACTCAAGGAGCAAGGTATCATTTGCACATAGCCCTTGCATTGTAATTTACAGCAAAGACCTTGGTTGGCTGCCAGTCCAATAATCATACAGAAAAAAAAAAAACCTTACAGAATGAAGACATTAATATTATTTTTATTAAGCTGGTAATAAGACAAAATGAAGCAGTTTAAAGCAAATGCAGGTGGAGGGTATTTTATGCCAAAGGAATAAGTACATTACTTGAGCGTGGCCAATCCCAGCTCCAGGCAAGGCACTTGGGAAACACAAGCAAAATTCTTTCCCTTTAGGTGTTAGTCTTGAGATATACACAACTGTTCGTTTTCACTGCAGTCAATGGGAGTAAGATCCAGCTGTTCCTTGAAAAAATTAGTTTTCATGAATCTTTTTACTTATAAGCTCCCTCTCTGTTCTATGTCATTTCTGAGGAAACTTCCTGAAATTGAATGCCTTTGGCTACAGGTTGTTCATCAGAAAATGTGCCAAAACAGACAGAAATACCAGGTCTAACAAATTTCTAGGTACCTATGAAGTGTCTGTGGTGGTTATCACTTAGCTTTTGAAACTGCCTAGTTATCTCATCTATGATTCAGCTGGTCTTCCAGACCTATACAGCTTTCTTGGTCCTAAGTTACAGCTGCCATTTCTTTTCAGATGTCCGCAATACACTGGGACATCTCAAAGGTTGCTAGGTTAATGTTATGAGCACCTAAATCCCATGTTGTCTTTGTTGTCTGGGCATGAATTAAGATGGGAACCCTCTAGCATCTTGTTCTTGTTGACTGGATTCAAATTACGTATGAATACAACTTAATTTAGATGTCCAGAGGTTTCTATATCTGCATTGAATGTCTACATCAACCTCAAAGCTTGTATGCAATGGGGCTCAACCCAGAACATCAACAGTTAGTGACACTGGAGGTGATGAAGTACAGATCTCCCCTTGTCCCAGTCAAATGTGTGAATGCCTGGGATACCCTTACATTACCCCAGTGGTATCTGATACCTGTTTTTGTACAACTGAATCTTGGTCCCGGAATTCCTCTTGCCCTGAAGCTGATATCTACACAAGAGTTATTCTCTTGTGATTTCTGATGTTTAAAAGGTTACATAACAGATTGTGACACGGTAGCTATAGAAGATGCATGTCTCTTCTGAAGCATGGGATGCCCTATTTTCTGCCTGAAAGAGAATCAGCTACCTATACTGAGCCAACTGGACCAAGTCCTAAATTCTCAGTGATTGTAATGAGAGCTCAGACACCTGGAGAAAGGAGGCAGATAGAGATGCCTGAATAGAAATGTGAGACACATCTCTAACATGATCAATAAAAACCTCTTATGTGTCTAAATGTCTGAATATATCAAGAGAATTGTAGATGTCCCCACCAGGACTGACACCTATATGTCCTCCTGTAGTTGATGGGGATATACCTGTAATAGTCAGCAGAATCTACAGAGTAATTCTTATCCTGAAGTAGGTATCTTAAACCAATCAGATGAAATGAGTCACACAAACTGTTCCCATTTTTCTTAATTCTCTATCAGAGGTACCCTGGCTGACCAGTTCAGCTGAAGAGGACCTCACTGCTCAAAGCTATTGAGCGAGTTCGATCTTGAGAGAGGAAAGTGATTTCAGAGAAATCCAAGTGTACGATACAACAGCATTGTTTAAATTTCTCTTTTGGAACAGAGCTTTCTGATCTGACATGTGGCAAGTGAAATTTTAAGCAATAATCACCTCTCCTCTGTCATGGGCAATTAATATATTATTTATGCTACTGATACAACC
Source organism: Numida meleagris (assembly GCF_002078875.1). Classification (NCBI taxonomy): domain Eukaryota; kingdom Metazoa; phylum Chordata; class Aves; order Galliformes; family Numididae; genus Numida; species Numida meleagris. The sequence goes on along the minus strand of NC_034410.1, from coordinate 2,167,269 downwards.
TCCCTTTGTCCCCAAGATGTGGCCATCAGCCCTGATTTATTTCACAATGTTCTCCCTCTGTTTCAGGGACCACAAAGGGTTAGGATGACAGAGTGGTTCCCTGAGATGCCCCACAGAGTCCTTTGGTGTGCTTGCTTAGAACATTGAATGTTCCCCTATCTATGCATGCCCTGACAAGCTGATGCCTCCTTTTGGGTTATCTGCAGGTCATGGGAAACAAAACGTATATTTAAAACTCATCAGGTCTGCTGAAAAGCTCAGGGTAAGGAGTTAGCCAAGGGAAATTGTCACAGTCCTCTAATCTCCACTTACAATGTTGATTTGAGCTACTATTTCCACTGCTCCAGAAGTGCAATTGTCACTGTGGTACCAGGTCGTGTTATTTATATCACATGCCACACACTTCACGTGTCATGGAAACAGGCTACAACATCTACTCACAAGCCTCCTTCCATTTGTTTGGTTTTATTTTTTTTTTCTTCTCTCTCTGGTTTCCCTTGACTTCTTTTAGCTCAGAATGCTTTTAAATAGCAACACCCTCAGCACAGCACATTGACTTGCCATGATAAACAGTTTCAGAGGTCAAAGAAGGAGATTTAAATTGAATGACCATTTGCAGGGAATGCTTTAGGCCAAAGCTGGGCTCATGTGTTTGTGCATAGACTGACCACACTTAATCTGTGGCTTACAACAAGCTTCTGCACAGCAGTGCTGCCTCATATACTTCCTAGAATGAATTTCCCAAAATGAGAGGCTGTAACATCTCATGTTGCTCAATTACATATCCACGGCTGCTTCTGTTATCTCAGTACATCCAAGACTATGATCAATGGACAAAAGAAGCTACGCTCTGAAGCATGAGCAAGAAACAAAGACCTAGGAGATTTAACCAAGCAGATAACGGGGTGTTCTCTGTAGAGATCTCTTCCTACACATGAAATAACTTTGCGACCATTCTAGCACATGCTTTGGTCAATTAAGTGTTGAACACATATGAAAAGCAGAATGGATTGAAAGCTAGTTGCAAAGTCAACATCTCCAACTTAGACTAGGAAAAAGAAGTTTGGTTGTTAGGATGAATTTCTTCTCAGGAAGAGTGGTCAGGCATTGGCACAGTCTGCCCAGGGAGGTGGTGGGTTCACCATCCCTGGAAGTGTTCAAAGTGTTCAGGGGATCTGCCCCTCTGCTCTGCTCTGCTCTGTGAGACCTCACCTGGAGCACTGTGTCCAGATGGGGAGTCCGCAGGTCCACAGTACATGGCGGATGCCCTGTCCCTGGAGACACTCAAGGTCAGGCTGGATGGGACTGTGAGCTCCTGATGGAGCTGTAGGTGTCCCTGTTAATTGCTGGGGAGTTGAACCAGATGACCTTGATGGGTCCCTTTCAGCTCAAACGATTCTATGATTATATGACAAACTCATTTGTGTTTTCCAATACTTGAGTCAAATCCACTTGCTGCCTGCTGAAGAGCAAAATCACAGCTTCCTATTTGCAATTCCCCACTCTGTGAACAGCAAGTGAACAATTAGAAGTTGTCTGTATTTCTGGGGAAGGGTGTAAGTCAGCTCTTGAAAATGAAGTTGTCAAGAACGTGCATTATACTAATGCAACAGTCTATACACGTGCATGAACAAAAGAGGGAAAGGGAGAAGCAAAGGTGAACAATGAAAATGAGACAAAAATCATACAGAAACTCTAAGGTGTTTTCAGTTAAGGAGTTTTGACTTCTGCTGTTTGTATAGACATCGCAACTGGTGGGGAAAAAAATGGAATTTTGTTTTTTGAACGTTAGTTCTCTGAGTTTGTTTGAGCCGTAAGTTTGGCGCAATACCTTACAAAAGAAAGAAAAACCTAGGAAGGAAATTTAAAATCTTGAACTTTTTCACTACCGAGAATTTCAGATTTGCCCATTCTTGCAGGGCTTGTGCAAAAATCAGCTGGAGGTTGCAGTTCTCTAGCTGCTAGCCAGGAAATGAACTGACCAAGTTTCTAGTCCTGGTTCTGCCCATGACTTTTTGTGACTGCTTGAGAAGTTGTAGCAGTGCAGTCTTCTTATGCATGAGTGTATGTGTGCGTGTAATTTATTTCCTATGGAACTCTCAGCTAAAACTTTTCGTACTCCTGATGTATTTTTTACTTATTTTGACAAATATCCACTCTTTTTTGGTGCCCAACATGTTTTGTTAACCTCTATCTAGGGATCCTTCTTAGAAAGAATCATTATTTGCTCTGTGTTTGCCTTCTGGCTTGGAACCTACCTCCTTCAAGAAGGTAAATACGCTACAACCTTTAACCAGGTAAAAAATACATGTACGGGACAGATAAAATTTTATATAGCAAAACATAAATAAGCTTTCCTCCTCTTGCCTAAGCAACACATGTCTTCATGTTCTCACTGGGTTTTTTCTGGAGAGGCAGTGAGGGTTTGCGTATGTGTCTGTGTGTGCTCCAGGAAAGCTTGGTTATGGATGACCTACTATAAACATGTTGCTGTTTATTGTTTCTACTTTTTTCTTTGGGTTTCTTCTTTTCTGTTTCACTCATTTCTCCTTACCCACAGAAGAAAATAAAAGCAAACCATAAGAATTACGATTCCGCCTGTCTCTCAGTTTCATCCTCTTTTTTTTTTTTTTTTTTTTTTTTTTAATGCTCCTTTCAATTTGGAAACGTCGTCGTTATGGCTGAAAGGGAATCAAAGCACACTGTGTTTTTGTTGGTTTTCACACAACAATGTAAAGAAGACCACAATGGTCTTAAGTGGAGGGATGAGGAGAGAGACAAAGGAGAGGGATGGAGCCACAGGACCCTGTCCTGAGCTATGAGGTAGCAAGTGAAGTATCAAAAACACCAGTACCAGCAACAGCAAAGGGAATGAGAAAGATAGGAGGCATGCAGGAAGGCAAAGAGGGGAGTTTTCAGCTGGAACAGCTTCTGACCTGATTCCATGGACTTGAGCCCTTGCTGGAGGCATCATATCTGAACGTCCTCCTTTTCTTTCCTATGTAGTGCTCTGTTTGCTTTGAAGTGAATCCCAAGAAATACTTGCTCAGTGGGCTGAATATCATTGGAAACATCCAGTGAGGCAACAAACAGATCCACAAAGAGAGAAAAGAAAATATGAAAATATAGAAAATATGTCCAAGTTATGTTTGGATTCTTTTGGTTGGTCATCTTTCTGCTTCTGTGTTTTCCTTCTTTGCGCCTATTAACTGGAGCTTTTATTTCTGACTCTGCCTGATGTTACCATGCTTAATAAGCTTTCTGTCTTGTACTTTTTTGAAGCCACTGAATTCAAAGTGAAATAATTAAATTCCTTGCATGCTTGACTCCGGGCTACTTTTGATATAGCATGATACAGAAAATATTCTCTTCTCCTCCCACTTGACAACAAGGAGAAAGTAGGCTTCTACTGGTGTATTTAAAACTCATTTTTATGTTGGTAAGAATAAAGACCCTTTGCTGGCTTTGAGGGCCTTGAGTATAAGCAAATCTAAAGCAAGTGCCTCAGAACTTGAACTGATGTTGCATGTCACAAAATGATCAATTTGCCTCTATTAAGTGATTTTTATCTTGGTCTTCCTTCTCTCAAGAAGAGACCTGGTCCTTGGATATCTTAAGGCTGAGCTGTACATTTTCCTACCATGGTCCCTGAAGATGGATGGGAGAGAGAAAATTAAACAGAAGAAGAGATGTAGAAAAAATAGGTCATGGTCCTATCAGAATACCAGAATCAGTTCTGAATTTACCATAATCAGTTCTGAATTTACCATAATCAGTTTGTAGCTATGTATTTGATAGTAGTCACAGATTTACAAGAGTGAGAAATGATCTGTACAGTGGTTGTGTTTTGCTTCTCAAAACACAGTTAAGTAAAAGCAGAAGTGTCAGTACAGTTTTACTGGAATAAACTTTAGAAAGAAGAAAATAAGGAGAACGTGAAAAAAAAAGTACCCATTTGACAGTGGCTTTATTTGAGCCTGAGTGGGGAGAATCCAGAATCATAGTGCTCTACGTGCAAATCTTGCATTAAAGCTGCCACAAACCTGGAGCTTGTTTTTCAGCATCCGAGGTAATGTGGTTTTGGATAGCATGAATCATGTCGAAGCAGTCAGGACTCAAATTAATCTGTCCTTATCCATATGGGTGCCCTTACACTGATGTCCCTATGATCTTGGGATGGCCTGTCAGCTCAGGAAAACCTTCAGGTAAGACACCGTATGCCCAGAGCATTCTTGGCCATAGTTTCCTGTATCTTTTACACTTGTGAGCCAAATCCAATGCAAATACTTATGTGGCAGCACCCCAGGCCAGATCAGGGAGCCAGTCTGGGTCAACACTGTTTTCTTATTTGGGGTTACTTTCAGCCTCTTCTCTCATTCCACCTCACAGATACATAAATGTTTGGACTGGCACAAGGCAGCAGGAGCTGCTGTTTGTGGGGTAAGACAGAATTGCTTCTTTCTGCAGTAAAATAGCAACTTGCAGTGGGTTGCAGAACATGTTGAGCTATCAGCCGAGCTGCCCAGCTTTGGGCCAGTCAGGTGTCTCTGTAGCCAGGGTATGGTTTATTCACAAAAACGTGGAATGTATATTTAAAACGTTTCTCCAAACATCCGGCATTAGAAAAGTATGTATGAGTCCTGCCCACAGCAATTCAGCAAACCATATTTTCCACGAATGCATTTGATCGCAAATATGAGAAACGTATGGGGAGCTGATGCTTCTATTTTCCTGGTAGAGGGAAAAAGCACCGAATGCACGTATCGAATAATCAGAGTAATTGCAGCATAAATACAAAACAGCCATTTGGCAAACACAGTCGTTCAAGAGATATTTCTGATTAATACTGCTCAGGACCACTGGCTTAATGTTGTGGATTAAAAAGAAACAAAACAATAATGCAAGCACTCATGTGACCTATTGTGGTTGTCTTGCTGAAGAGAATGGCTTCACATTTGCTTTGAATTATTCAATGTGGAGCATGAAAGGTTGTTTTCTTTTTTATTTCTTTTTTTCCTTTTCCTTGCATTGTTGTTCTATGTGTTTCATATTGTTTTATGTTTCTCTCTCAGAATACTTAATCCTTCTCGGTACTCCCCAGTCCTATTACAGTATTAAAGTAATGGGCTGCTGAATATACCTCTTGGTGTTTGAGTTATTGCTAGCTGACGAATGTTTCTCTCCCCACCATTTTTGATACAGCAGCGTGTTCTGTAGTGAAGAACAATAGATGAAATCCAGTCTTATGCCTTACAGCTGAAGGGAGTACACCCTATCCACAGAGACTTTTACTCTTCAGCAGCTGTCACATCTTCTCGTTTGACTTTAATTTAAGAAGAAGCAATAAAATGCAGAAGATTTTGTTATATACATTAAATACGTATATGAAATTTCAGTATTAGTAACCAGAAGAGCTAGTTGCAGATGTTCACACAAAGGTGCCACTAGCTCCAGTTTGCTGGATTTCAGAGGCTCACTTCTTTACATGCTTGATTCTCATTACTGAAAGGATGTTCCTGTCACTCCAGATTTTAAAGACAATGAGATTTGTGTACTTTATGGAAATTTATACCACTCAGAGCAGACTGAGTTTCTGAGCGTTCCAGTCTCTTCCTCCAACCACTGGCCCACATGGCTTCTTTCAGTCTGGCCTTGAATGTTTCCAGGGAGGGGGCATCCACAACCTCACTGGGCAACCTGTTCCAGTGTTTCACCACCCTCACAGTAAAGAATTTCTTCCCGATATCTAGTCTAGACCTACCCTCTTCCAGGTTAAAGCCATTTCCTTTTGTCCTTTTGTCCTTACAAAAAGTCCCTCCCCAGCTTTCCTGTAGGCCCCCTTCAAATACTGGAAGGCCTCAATAATGTCACTCCGGACCTTAAGTGGGATTGGCCTCCAGAGATACATATCTACATATGGATGTCTTCTTATGTACTAAAAGCTCAGATCAATTTCTCAAAGATAAGCACCCAGTGCCATTTTGGATGCCAACTCCAAAAGATCATTGGACTCCCACTGTACCAAGAGTCTCATCTAGCAACACTACACAGACACGCTACAGAGTATTCAGATGGCACAAGGCACTAACGAAAAACCTAGCTTCAATGAGATCAGCAAACTTGGGGACCATAGGGTCCAGACAATTCATATTTTATTTTATTAAGTACCTTGTTCATTCAAGATATTTTTTTTCTCACCATGAAGAGCTCAGATAGAAGTAACTGCACAGCAATCAAAGCTAATTATAAGGAACTGGCTTCCGAAGATATAATATTCAACTCTTTTTTAGTCATTCTATGGGATTTTTTTTCTGTATTTGAAATGCAAAACATTATTGCTGCTCAGAACTGCTGACTTCCAACCTTCTTTAGAGGCATAACAGTATGTACTTACACACAGTGGTCTGCCTGACATAACAACTAATTTATTTTTGTTATGGATCCAGGGGTACATGCCCTACCTATCCTTGCACAGGACTTGTTCCAAAGATTTTCCTTTCTGTCTCAGCTATAAGTCAGTGACTGATCCTTTAGATTAGATTGCTAAAAGAGGCCAGAGACTCCCAGAGACAGTGCCTAGCACTGAGGGTTCTTGATAAGCCTTCTGTCTGCTATCTCATCCTGGTAGCTGGGCATTTGTGGTGGGATTTTGTCCAATTGCACATAATGAAATACAAATATCCAATTTGAACACAGATCTCCATAATGAAATCTCCATAATGAAAACATAACCGTGGTAGACCATGGTATAAGTTAAGAGAAATAAGCAAACTATCTTATTTCTTCTACCGCACTTAGGATTTCAGCAGGTCCTTAGGAAGTTTAAAAACTGATGCTTCTGGGGAAAGCAGTTACTGAAAAATCTAGAAAAGCTGATTGGAAGAGACAACCATAGGTCTACTAGTCTGTAATCTCAGCTGGAGCAAGACTATGGTCAACAGCAGTCATTGAAAACCTCCGAAGAGGCAGGTTTTTTTGGATAAGCTTCTTCATAGTTACAATATATTAAAATTATTTTATTCTTAATGATCAGCCTGACCCTCCAAACCACAACCATGTCCCCTTCTATCATGTAGCACAGTTCAGAAGAGTTGTGATATGACAATTTTTTCTAGCCACCCCTCAAACAGTTGTAGGAAGATATTCACTTCCTTAGCCTCCATTTCAGCCAATTCAAGAGCCCAGATTCATTGGTCTTTTCATAGGATACACTCAGTGACTAATGATGTACTGGTAACCTCTTAATACTGTCCTCAAAATTCTCCAAATCCATCCTAAACCATGGGTAAAACATGAAGGGTTTGACTAGGTATGCACTTTCTAATGCGCTGTATTATTACATAATTTGTCTTATCTACAATGAGAGTAAACTGTGGGCACTCAGATTAATTCCTACTTAATGGCAATCTCCGTAATCCCAGATCCTTCTTTTCCAGGGTAATATACAGCCTGTTCCTTTCCAGACTCTACCTACAATTCAATTTGACATTTCCGAAATCAGAAATGTTCCTAACTGTATATGAAACCAAACTCTGAGATTGCATGTGTTCTTACCTCTTTCTCACAAAACCGGGGATATCAGACAATTTTTGCTCCTCTAAGCCCCAAGGATTTCAGTATGGAAATCCAATACTCATGGGGAATTTTTTGCATAAAAAGGGAAACTAGGGCAGTGTGTGTAATTCCTGCCGCGAATCCCTCGGTATCTTTTTTTTTTTTTTTGCACTGTAATAATATTTAAAAAAAAAAATCCTCTTCCTTCCCAAATGTCTTGGTCTTTTCTGAAGGAAGTCTTGCTTAAGTGTTTTTGAAAAATTAATTCCAGTTACATATAAACTTGAGATCAGCCCTGAAGTGTTTCCAAGGCAGAGGGAAGGAAAAAGTAATAGGGCTTTGCTGTTCGGAAAGATGGGGGTGGGAGAAGAGGACAATTAAATGGGAATTATTTTGCTCTGTGGTTAGTCACTGGGGACTGATCTGATTACGTAACCTAACTTAAATATTGACCTTTCTGTTGTCAGTGTTAAAAACAAACATATTAAACATGGCCTTGGGTTCCTGTACAAGATACAGCAAATTGAGGAAGAGAGAGACAGACTGAATATTCTAAGGCCACAGGAAAGGCTTGATTGATGGATGAGACCCTGGGGAGGGCAGTGTTAAGACTTCCTGTCTTTTCTGAAGATCTCAGCATTTCTACCTAAAAGGAAAAAAATAAAAGGGGGCTTTCTCATGTATGTGTGGTTGATGCGTACAAGTTTCCCTTTTCTCCTTTTTTTTTTTTTTTTTTGTTGTTTTGAAAGAGAGAGAGAAAAAAAGAAGAAACCCTCAGATTTGTATCCGGCACCTTGCCAGACTTCTGTCATCACCAGGAAAATGGTTCCCTCAGCAGACACATCTGGGCAACTTCACACCCATTCCTGATGTAAGCTGTCAAATCCTGTCCCAGATAGCAGCAAGAATGGTTCACCGTTCCTAGAGGAAAAAGAGCAAGATTTACTCTTACTTAATTAGAAAGTGGGTGTATTAGGAGGAAAACATAATTTCTCAGAAACATCTTCAGTGGCCCATCTATTTGTAAGCACTGCTCTCTCTTCCTTATTCTCCCAACTCCTATCACATACTCCCTTTTCCTGTTTCATTCATACCATGCTTGACATCACATAAATATATATATTTTAATGCTACATAACTAAAGGTTCTGTGTCTAGATTGACACAGATGTTTGAACATAAACTATATATGCATGTGTATACAAGCATGTGTTGCATATACAAATATGCACTGCAGCATATTCATAGAATCACAGCATTGTTTGATTTGGAAGGGACCTTTAAAGGCCATCTGGTCCAACTCCCCTGCAGTGATCAGGGACACCTACAGCTCCATCAGGTGCTCAGAGCACCGTCCAGTCTGATCTTGAATCTCCAGGGATGGGACATATGTGCAAAGCATGTGTAAAATGTGGTTTCATTTCTATAAGAGATAAGAAACAATGAATGTGAGTGTGCATGTGCATGCATTAGTTTATTTACAGACAGCTCTGGTCTCTGCCCTGAAGAAGGGACAGGAGATGTGGCATGGCACAGATGGCCCCTCACTATTTCCTTGCTCCAGGGAAGTGACTTATCTCAGCCCTCCTTCCCTCCCCTTGCTTTCTCCTGACCACGAGACACAGGAGTCACAGCCCCCTGTTCCCTTCTTCTGCTTTCCTGCTCACTGGCTCCCCAGATGTATGGCAAGGGAGGTCACCCTGTGTGCTTGGCCAGCTCCCTTCCTCTCTCCCCTCCTGCTCTGTGTCCTGTGCTTGCTGTGAGCTATGTCCCAGCAGCTAGGTGTTTGGCAAGGCTTACTTTGAGCAGCATTGCAGGTCCTAATAGAAAATGCATATTGCTTTATAATCCCTTTTATTGGCATTTATTTTCTCCATGGAATAGCAGGATAGCAATAATGTTCAGTGCATTAGTGTTACACAGCAAAATGGCTTTCCACTTACTATTAATTTTTTTGTCCTGTTTTTAAAGAAAAGTACAGAAAATACTAACATGCTCAAAACATAATAAAGCAATATATTTCACCACTGTAACCAAACTATCCACAATGCACACTCTCTGCTTCCAAATAGCTAGCACTAAGTAGCAGATCTCTATGAAAAGTCTGATTGACTGGGGCCACATCTCTAGTTGTGGCGAACTAGCAAAGCTGTGTTAAAGTTGGACTTATCGTAGTTGATATACGGGTGATCAACAGGAAAAGAAAACTCCACAAGCCTGAAATGGAACCTGAACATAAAAGCACTGCACCTGTGATTGTGGCCATCACAACGTCAAGCAAAGCCACATGAGCATGCAGCAAGCATCTGACTAACAGAGATTCAGAAAAGGTCTCTTGGCCTGTTGGATATTAGGAAAAAAAAATTATTCTTAAGAGTAGAGAGCATAGGCTGCCCAGTGAGGTGGTGGAGTCACCATCCCTGGAGGTGTTCCAGAACTGTGGAGATGTGGCAGTGAGGGACATGGTCAGTAAGAATGGTGGGGGTGGGTTGGGGTTGGACTTGGGGATCTTAGACACCTTTTCCAACCTTCATAATGCTACGAACTTTGAATCAGAGAGCAGTGCCTTAAGATAATTTTTGAAAGGGCCTATGGAGATCATCTAGCCCAGTGCCTGGTACAGAACAGAGCCGACTAAATCCAGAGTGCTCAGTGTTGTGCCCAGTTGGGTTTTACATGAGATTAGGTATCCTCGCTGGGCAGTCTTTTCCTTTCATGGCCAAAACTGAAGTGGCTTCATTGTCTTGATCAGTATCCACTGAGGAGCCACGTGCCCTGGATCATGCAGGATGGTGAGGATCTCACAAGCTTCCTTCCAAGTCACACTAGTTTTGTGAGTAGGGATAGCAACAGGCTAAGAGACAAAGGGACAGCACAGGGCTATAGCTGAGGAAGGCAGCTTCAAGAAGAGCTCTGCCAAGCAGAATTTAGACAGTGGCGTGGGATTACAGCGTCCTGTGAGCAGGCTTAGTCAAGGTAAGGTCATGGAGCAAGAGGGAATTGTCCCATGCATCCTAAAGGAGATCAACAGATCTGAGTGATGATTTTCAGCAGCTGAAAATCCTGTCCCAGGAAATTTACTACTAAGCTGGTAAGCACTGTTTTCAGATCTGACTCTGCTAATTGCAAAGGGTTATGTTATGCTAATTATAAGCCAAATGGAAGCTGATCTTCAGTAAAGATTAATCGAAGTAGGTAAAGAACTCATTCCTTTCAGCAAATTTGGGCTGAAAAAGAAAAATAAGCCCTTGCTCCTCTGACCTCAGCATCTCTTCCTGATTTTATCAGAGACACTGCTGCTTATGATGTATTCACATTAATGGGAAAGTGTTAAATAATTCTGATGGCAATCACAATGTAATGTGTGCCAGTTCTTCCCTTAAAAGTACTCAGTATCTGCATAACAGCTTTGTCTCATAGAATCTTTCTGTGTGAGGAATATGGTAGTTTGGCATGGTACTCACTCCTTTAGGAACACCATCTAGCCTTTCCCAAGTCCACATTCAATTGCAGATGACTTCCTCACATCTTTCTCCTGAGGAGGAGGGAAAACGAGCTGGAGGAGCCTCTTGAGATGAAATAATGCAGTTCTCTCGGAATAGGTTGGCAAAAGTGGTAATTTACGTAGATGATATGTATATCATCATATATATGATGTGAGCATCATATAGAAATTCTCATAACTCACAATAACATAAATCATATGTAAGCATGGCATAAATATCATGTGAATATATATCATAGCATCTTATAGTACCTTGGGTTGGAAGGGACCTCAAGTTCCAGCCTCCCCACCACAGAGGCAGGGCTGCCAGCCAGTAGATCAAGTACTAGATCAGATTGCCCAAGGACCCATCCAGCCTGGCCTTAAACACCTCCAGGGATGGGACATCCACAACCTCTCTGGGCAACCTGTCCCAACGCCTCATCACCCCCTCAGTGAAAAACTCCCCCTGACATCTAATCTAAATCTCCCTTGTGTTGCATATAGAAAACATAGAATATGTCAAAAAAGGTTTTGGAAATATGCTGAGAAGATCTAGCAAGTGCACACTGGAGATGCACTTGAAATTCAGTACGAAGGACTTTTTGGTGAGGCATTTAGCAGAAGGATTTGGAGGTCTGTATGTACTGAAATCCACCATCAGCTGAAGGCAGTGTGCATGAAGTTGTAAAGCCTGTCTCTTCTCTCAGAGTATTATCTCTGTTCCCTTTTTTTCTCTCCCTGCCTCCTGAACATGATCAGTGGCACTAGGAAAGCACAATTTTTAGCTGTTTTCACCTTTTTCTGTTCCAAACAGCCATGAGACACTCCCCCTAACCAGTACAAATAATCCAAATCAGCAGCTTTTCTATGTCATAAATCTTCAGTCTTTATCAGCCCTTTGCAGTAACAGTTAATCTCCCTGGGATATGTGTAACCCTGCCCATAAGAACCTTGATGATGGGTCTGGCCCTGGGATGTGACCTGGGGCAGATCTCTGTTCCTGCCACCCCATTTCTCTCTCTTACCTATTTAAATTATAAGCAATTTGGGAGCAATGATTAGTTCATAAGACCAACTGGAACTGCATGTGCTTTTGTACTACTCTTTGGGAAAATGAGGATTCCCTCCTGAGGGAATGGATTAGTGCAGGCAGGAATGGGAAAAATCTTCCAGGATATATCCAAAGCAGAAGAAAAACAGCTCCAAATCCTTCTCAGAAGCAGCCTCTGTTCTTACTTTATTGAAACCTATCTGGAAGCCAAGATTAACTAAACTTACCCAAATATTCACCAGTTTTGGAGAACAGTCTCCCTGTTTCTTTAACACAAACAAGGGACAAACAGGTGTGTAGATGCCTGTTCTATCCTCTTCAGTCACCTGAAAAGCACTTTTGACCAATCCAAGGGAGGAAATGAGCAACTGACATTCATGGGTTGCATTTTTTTTCACTGTTCCCTCAAACCCAGAGCAAGAAATAGAGACCTTGGAGAGATCAGATCTGTGTACCATGACTGTTCAGAACAACTTAGCTCAGCCTGAACCTGAAGGATTGAGCCCTGGACAATCTGGAAGATTCATAGCAAAATCCATGCTGACGGTTCTTGCTTATACCATTCTAAGAACTGCTGCCTTCTTATTTAATAAGTTGAGTTAAGTCTTTGAGGACAGTTGGAAAGTCTGTGGAATCCTGTGAGAGTCTTTGTATGGTCTTTGGATTGTACTACAATTCTTTACTGGACAGGGCTTTGTCATGAAGCACTAGACTGGGAATTAGCATTCCTTTTTTTGATGTGTTTCAGAATACCAGCAATAAAAAAGAACATATCACAGCAGCCTTTTAGATAAGCCATACCACTATGTCCCAGGCTGCCCAAGCTTCCAGAGGACCTCCTTGAATATTCCTTAGCAGTCATAACTGGGACTATCATCCTTGTAAGTTATTTTTTCCATCATCATCACAGCACATTTGGGGTTCCATAAAGCCATATTGAAATAAGAAATGTGTGTAGTACTATGGAAAAAATAAAGCAACTAAAATGTCCCCAAAGATCTAAGATTAAGTAAAAACTCAGGACATAAAAAAAAATATGGGATGAAGAGAAGCTTTTACCATTGAAAAAGAAAAGAGGGTTGAAATGAGAGGCAAATGAGTTCTAAAAATCATTATTTGAAAATAGTTCCTTTAAACTTGAATATTTGGTGTTAAATGGATGGACAAACAGATGGATAGGTAATATTCTGGTTCCTTCTTCAAAAGTAAAAGTTTAATTCTCCTTCTCTCAGACTCTGAGACTTCAAAGAAGCAAACATAATTTGTATCATTAATAATCGTGCCCAGAAGTTTCAAGCCATAAGAGACCCTCTTAAGAAGTATTATTTCACCATCTCATCACTAAATTTCTGAACATCACAATACTTTTTTTAAGGTACATACTTTCTTTCAGTATCGTTTGACACTGTGGGCAGATGAGAAAATTTCCAAAGAGAGTGAGTGAAGTCTTTTCAATGTTTGGGTGGGTTTGTATAAATGATTTTTAAAGTTAAGGAAGTTACAGAGACAGCATATGATGTAATGGAGAAATAATTTCTGAAGCTAGCAGAGAACATACGAATTAGGACAATTTTAATTTGAGCTGGCAAATATCTGAGGCTAGAGCTGAGATCTATTGTATAAGCTGAGGTCTTTTGAGGTCTTCTGTATGGCAGTGGTTGCTGCTTTTATGCGCACTCCTTAGGATTTAGGACCTATGTTACGTGTTCCCAAAATTTGCAGATAGGAAAATCTGACAGTTAATCAGAAGCCAAAGACAGCAGAAGGATTTATAATTCCTTTTTCATACAGATCTTTAAGGACAGAATTATTTCATACTTCTATGAAGCTATGCTGTTCCTTTTTAAAGAAGGTTCATTTCAGGAAGTGTTGAAGTTTATGCGTATGTGCTCCCCCAGTGGACTTCTGTGTACCGTAAAAGCACTGCTAGAGAGTGTGAGTGTCTTGGATGGGAAAAGCTTGATGCAGACATCTCAAATTTTGCTGTCTGGTCTGAGCGAATGATTCATTTACTTCCCTCCATGGTTAGTGAAATAAGATACGCATCTCAAAATCCGGTTCTTCTTAACTATCCAGCTCAGGATAGGACAATATTTTCTCTAAAGAGCATGATCCTTTTCACTGACTCTAGCCTATACAGGTTCCCAAATCTACCCTGAGACAACTAGAGCCAGATGAAGTGAATCCAACCCTCTTTTCAGCTCATCTGTACTTCGGTGATGTTCACATATGGATAACCTCTTGTTCATTCTAATTTAGCCACCTTAAGGAATGCTTAAATTCATATTCGGTGTCTGAGAACCTCAGGTTTTAGATCGGTTATTTCTGGAAAGCTCTGAGGGTGGCAGATACCAAAATGTAAAGAGGTAGGAAATGGGAAGGAGCTTTCATTGAAAAAAAAAAATGTTTGAAGATTGATTGCTATCTCTCCATTTACAGGTCAAAGCAATACCGATGTTCCTTCTGTGTCCAAAATTAACAGACATTTCTATTCCAGCTCTAGGAAGGTGTTACCAGACGTTATAAATCAAGGACCTGGCCTGCAAGGTAACGTCACGCGTCCAACTGAGCAGAATGCACATCAGTGTGGTGGCTAACGGAGCGAGGCAGCCCAGCTGACGGAGTCCATGTGCCTTGTAAATATTATTACTACATAGCACGGAGCCTCAGCAGGCGTAAAGTTTTAGGTCAGACTACCTCTTTGTTTTCATCATTTGCGAGACCTCCTTGCAGGAATGTAGTTTTTCTGTATGTGTGTGTGGGGGTGGTGGACACCTCAGATGATTGTCACTGTGAAATGCTTTGGAAGCCAGGTCATGGGAGCTGGTACACCGGTGAAGGTATAGCACTGGACTATTTCTGAAGTCAGAGGATTTGACCTTTTTCCAGCATGATTTACCATGCCATATGTAAATCTGATAGTGGTGTGTCCAGTAATAGACAAAGCAAAGATACTTGACATTGATTCTACTTCACTTGTTGGTATCCAATTGCATCTACAAGTGTTTTGGGTTCTTTTCTTCCCTTTTCCTTCCTTCCTTCCTTCCTTCCTTCCTTCCTTCCTTCCTTCCTTCCTTCCTTCCTTCCTTCCTTCCTTCCTTCCTTCCTTCCTT
>NC_034410.1:2069562-2151905 GCF_002078875.1 Numida meleagris | reverse complement strand
TTCCTTCCTTCCTTCCTTCCTTCCTTCCTTCCTTCCTTCCTTCCTTCCTTCCTTCCTTCCTTCCTTCCTTCCTTTTTTACTCCCATTTAAATGATATTTTGCTGGCAACTGTTGCATAGTCCAAAACAAAACCAAACCCAAACAAACAACAAAAGAATCCTAGACCAAACAAAATATGAAAACCTTCTTATGGTATTGAATTAAACTTTCAGGGCAATTTTTTAAGCACACACGATGCTTTATTCAAAGTGAGAAGACTCTGGAATAAGTGACAGAGAACTCTTTGGTGCCTGAAGAACACTTTAAAGATGAGCTGCTCTCACAGCTCAAGAGCATAACCAACCACTTTGGTCACTCCCTCTCAAGTGCCCTGAGAACAAAAGCAAGGAACACCAAAAGATCTTCCAAAAATATCACCATACAAATAATAATAATGATAATAATGATAGTGACAAAACTTTTTTTATTTTCTCTGACTTTTTCTGGGAATAAGAAAAATATAGAAATTAGATTCAGAACCAGTTTGTACCAAAAAAAAAAGTCAATGGAGATTAAATTGGAAAAATGATTTTTAAGTCTAGATGAAAAGTTTGATTTCTTAACACCACACAGCAATCTACTCCTCATCCATACAGATACATATTTTGCTTCAGGCTGTAAAAAAAAATTAGGGAATTACTTCTTTTCCATTGCCATGAGTTCCTTGAGTCAGACTCTACATTTAGTTAAGGATCCATACATACCTCCTTGTTAACTCATCCTACCATTAATATGGAACCTAATTAATGGTGAAGATGACTTTAAACCAGCATAGATTATGCATAATCTGAGTCAAGGTCGGTAGGAAAATCTATGTTTGGCAGAGAAGTCTTGTCTTTATTATTGTGAATAGAAGATCTCTCAAGACAACCTTTTTTTCTTGCCAAGGAGGCCTCTGGACCAGAGGATATTCAGGAGGGACATTCTTCATACTAATAAATCCTTCATGATATCCAGGATGGATCACCGAAAATACTTTTAAAATCTGAATTGCTTTCACTCTGAAGTGGTGAACAGCTATTCACATGGAACTTTGTGCTGCTAGAAGTTAAATGTATTTCTCAAAAAAAAAAAACCTAACTAACAAACCCACTCCACTTGGGTCTGGAAATCAGATTATATCCTTTTTTTAGCCTTCAGTAGAGAAACTGATTTCTTTGATTATGATTTAGCCAACAATGGCTCCAAATGTCTTTGGATTAACAGCTATTTTGCTTTTGTTGTTGTTGTTGTTCCCCAAGATGTTGAGTTTATACTCAATAAAGACTTACTAGATATTTGCCTGTCTTACTGCTGAAATTAATTTATGTTACAAGGCACAAAGATGTCTGGGTTTAGAGTACAAGCCACAGTGTAGAAGAGAAATGCACAGCTAAATGCACAGGTTACAAAAATAGGGTAAGCCACAGGTGAGAACTACTAATTTTGTCATCATTTCAAAGCTTTAGTACCAAGGCACTAACTCAAAGCCTGCCAAATGGAAAGCAAGGGAAAGCCTTGCATTGAGGTCAGCGGGTTTTAGATCAAGCCTCAGGAGCAGCTGACAGCTGCAATGACCCCCGGGTGAACTTCATGCTCTGGTTGAAACATCCACACTTGTCTGGACTGCCTGCCCGTTGCATCGTGTCTTTGACCGGCCTCGGCCCTCCTACACTGGGTTTCACTGCCAGCAAGGCCAGCAGAGAAGTGTGTGGTTTTCCAATTGCCATAGGCTGCTGCCCAGACATCAGCTTAACCTTCTGAGAGCCCTGCCCTGTGCTGCAAAATTCATAGCCACTGAATCACACCCATGACCTCAGCTCCCGCACCAAAGACATAATGACAGTGGAATTCTTCTGCCTAGGGAAGGAAATAGTGGAGTCTCTTAAGTTTTCTTACCTTGTAACCAAGGAGTGCTGGGGTTGTCATTCCGCGTGATGGACAGTTCCAGCAAATGGCAATCACGTTGTCCTGCCTGTAGAGGAACAATCCTATTTTCTGATCCCAAACAGCTATGAAAATATTAATTCATTACACAAATGAAGTTGTACTTTCATATATGCACATACCTTTTCCTCTATATGATGCTGATAATGATTGCTAAACAATAACTATTTATCAACCCAAATACTCAGTGAGAAGTATTAGCAATAAATGTTAGAGAGCAAGAGTTACCTGCTCAGTGGATGATGAATGCATAAGGGAGGCACAAGTGCCAAATCTTGTAAGTAGTTTAGCTCTTTTGCTTGCTTTTTACTTTGAATATTACTCATGGAGAATGATGATAATTAAAATTTAAGCTTAAACGTTAAAAAATTATGGTTTTTTTTTTCTGAACATCAATCTAAAACCTGATGTCAGAAATGTGTTCTTGTTGGTGTTGCATGGAGTGAAATGTGGACAAGATACACATTTAGGTCTCTTCCAGTCTGTGTGGTTCTATGAGTCACCACACGTTTTCTGTATGTTTCCAGTGAATTCATTCAGCTGCCATAATCAATCTGTCTGCAGGTAAAGTGGAAGAGACGTGTATCTGCTTACAAAGGGCAAACCTCCAACAGTTCTCAGAAGATGGTTTTAAGAAAGAGACACCCAGAATGCTCCTCCAATTGAACTGTTGCAGAGAATTTACTTTTTGCTTTACTCTTGGCATCATCCAACTAGACAGAAGAATGCTTTCAAATCAGATCCATTTAAAGCTTTAAGGATTATCAGCCTGAAGAAGGTCAACATAAAGATTGCCCTCATGGCCAGGAAAGCTGGGGAGGGAATTTTTATAAGGTCATGTAGTGACAGGATGAGGGAAAAGGTTTTAAATTGGAAGAGGGTAGACTTAGACTAGATATCAGGAAGAAATTCTTTACTGTGAGGGTGGTGAGACACTGGAATAGTTTGCCCAGTGAGGTTGTGAATGCCCCCTCCCTGAGAGCATTCAAGGCCATGCTGGATGGGGCAGTGAGCAACCTGGTCTAGAGGGAGGTGTTCCTGCCTATAGCAGGGGGTTGGAGCTAGATGGTCTTAAAAGTCCCTTCCAACCCAAACCATTCTATGATTCTATGACTCTATGCCAGGGAAGGTTCAGGTTGGATATGAGGAAAAATTTATTCTCTGAAATAGTGTCAGGCACTGGAATAGGCAGCCCAGGGAGGTGGTAGAATCATCGTCCCTGGGGGTGTTCAAGAAACATTTAAATGTTGTACTGAGAGCCATGGTTTAGTGGGGTAATATTGGTGGATGGACAGATGGACTAGATGATCTTGGAGGTCTTTTTTAACCTTGGTGATTCTATGATTCTACAATTTTATGAAGGAGTGGCAGAGATGAAGACTTATGGACAGACTATAGCCGTACTTCACCATTCCTCTGTGCCTCTTGGGAAGAAGAGTGTGGATGTGGGTGGGGGAAGGTGTTTTTGCTCTACTTTTAATTCTCACTGCTGTAGTCTGTTAGCAATAGGCAATAAATTGCATTAATCTCTTATGTTGAGACTGTTTTGCCTACAGCATTAATTGGCGAATGATCACCCTGTCCTTATCTCAACCCATGAGCTTTTTTTTTCACCATATTTTTCCCCCCGTCCTTTTGAAGAGGGGGAGTGACAGAGCAGCACATTGGAGCTTAGCTGTCTACTGGTGTGAAACCACCCCAACATTGTGTTTTCGGGCCATCTGTTCTACCTCTAAAATACCCGCAGTGTCTACACGGAGCATTTATTTCAGAAACAGAGGCTACAACAGATCTTTGCTTTTCCAGAGAGGCAGCTAGAGGTGAGGTGAGGTCCCAGTGGGAACTCATGTCTCTTTAATCTCAGGAATTCAAGTTCATCACACCATTTATGCATGAACTGTTCTTCCCTCACTTTCATTTGCAGTCCTCAGTGATCTAAGGCTGGTTCAGTAATAGGTGTTTAACGTGAAAATGCTTTAATGGTTTTTTGTTTGTTTGTTTGTTTGTTTGTTTTTAATGAAAGACGTAGATCTCCCAGACCTCTTGTGTCATATTTGTGAGCCTTATGCAGATGTCTTGGTATCTCATAGACTCCGGAGGAGCTGTAGGTATGTGTATTTGGAAAATGATGTCTTGCCTATAGTCAATTTAGTTGATGGATTCTGAGGACAAAATTCAGCCCATCAGCTGCTATATGTCTATTTATGTTCCACTTAACTGTGCTGAGGAGATCTCCAATGAGGATAATGGGAACTTGCACAGGTGGTTTGCATGAACACACTAGCACTGAAGACAGTTGGTGTTAAGGGTCTGCACCAGACTCTAAATTCCACTCTAGACATTCCAAATTCATGTCACCTCCCTCTCTAACAGCCCTGCTTCCCAATTAACGTGTACATCTAGGCAATAAATAATACAATAGATAGCCAAATTGCCACCTGGATGTTCCTATCTCTTTTTATTGACTATAAAGAAGAACAGAAAGTTAGTCTAGGCTTAAAATTCTACTTCCATTGGACTAGCATTAGCTCGAATGAAATCCCACCCTTTCTAGACAGGGACATTAGGAGCATTAGTTCATATTTTATCATTAATAATCTGTAGTTTAACTCGAGGGAAAACTAGAACAGAGATTTATAGATATGTAGGTGAAGGGTTATAAAATACGTATGTGTTTGCGCAAACTGTGGGTGTGCATACTTTTACGTATATGTATGTGCATTTGTCTATCTATACCTACATATTTATACAGGCAAAGAAGAAAGAATACTTTCCACATAGCACATTCAATGAAATGAGCAGATTATAGAGCCAGAAGGATTTGTTATGACCATCTAGTCTGTGCTAAATACAAGATCAGATGTAGATAGAAGGAAAAGCAAGCAAAAATATTGCCTGTTTCACCATTTCTGTCTTCCGTGGAGCACTGCTGGCTCCCCAGCTTGGCCTGTAGAGATGATGCTTGTGCAGTTGCAGACAGCAGGGAGGGGAGGGAGGTGATAAATGAAGGACTGAGAGGTGGGGAGCTTTGGCTTCTCACACTTGCAGTGAGTCACCCGGCATGAAAGCTCCATCGTGCTGCCTGTTTAGAGGCAGGAAGCCTTCCATAAAACATGAGTAGCAGTAGAATTTAGCAGCCCAGGGCTTTAGACTGCTGCACTTTTCTTTGGTGCTTCTGTTGTTGTTGGATGATTGTAAATATGTGACATCCACACTGCATGTGACATTTTGATGCCTGATTTTGTTTATTATTTGTTAATATTTTCAATACACCCTGCCTACAAGTAGTCACACAACTGAGCTAAAGCTTGTTGAAGGTCAGTCCAGTGGTGAAAGTTTCTCTGAAAAAAACACCAAGCTCTACCTTGTTGACCTTGAGTAAGCTGGGCTGGTTTAGGCATCCAGCAGTTCAAAGAGGTGTTGGGAAGGATTATTAAAGGCAGGTACTTGGGCTTCATTCACCCATGGCTGCTGAGATATTTCTGCAAACATGACCCTTAATCTCTCTGATCCTTGGTTCATCTCATCTGTGAAACAGGATCAAGCTAATGCTGCCTTTCTCTGTTTAAAATATAAGGTGATCAAAGCAGTGGCTCTCTTTTAATTGTCTGTGCATGTTTGTCTGCATAGGCAAATCAAGAGCACATCTGCATGAAGTCATGTGCGTGCATGTGAGAGACCTGCTCTGCATGTATATCTTTGTAGACTAATAGGTGGGGAGGGCTATGAAGAAGCAATGCTCATTGCAAACACGCGTGGATTTAGCTGACTTTTAAGATCTGTCTCTTCTTTATACATGAAGCACTGGGGCAGCTATTCAGCAATCCACCACCTGGTGATGACAATATGTATATTTTAGATGTTTTTCTATATGTGAAAAATACGTGCAGAGAGCACATACGTGTTCATAACCTCCAAGAGGCAACTGATTCCTGCCACAGGGATGGCTGCTTCTCCTCTGGACTGTTAGCATGAAGAGTGACAAGCTGAGGACACATCAGGTCACCACTATCTCCCTCAGTAAAGCCAGCGTGGCTCCACACCAAGTCCATAGGGACTGGTATCAGTGCCCATGGCGGAAGTGGACGGGCAGCTTGATCCCCATGTCAAGAGCCAGGAGTGAAAACGCACTTCTCACCGCCTCTCTGAGGTCCACGGGGACAGACATGGAGCCAACAGTCGCAGCACATCCCTCCATGCTGACAGCTTCCTTCAGACTTGGCTTTCACTCTCCAGCCTGTACGGCTCGGTGTTACGCATCACCTGCCAAAAGATGGAGTGGCACAAGCCTTGCACCTCTGCAGAAACACTCAGCGAGCAGAGGTGCACAGGACGGGGTGCTCCTCCTTTCAGTTAGTCCTGGGGTAACTGGTGAAGCCTCCTCGACTCTGTTGTAGGAGTTGCCCTGTTGAGGGAATTGTAGAAATTCCGATTTAGAATCTCAGAGCCTGAACAACCTTCTAAACTGTAGTTTGCAGCTGAGGAGGGAGAAAAATTGCTGTACTTCATTTTATTTTATTTTTTTAAAATACAAACTAATGCTAAGCATTCTTTAAAGAAAAAAAAATGGGAAAAGAAAAAAGATTAAAAACTTAAAAAATGGAAAACTGCACATTTTCTTTTATATTTTACAAAAGTAAAAATAAAAACGACATCCTGTTTGTGACCGGGAGAAAAAATATGTCCTGATAAATGCCGAGAATAATGATAAACTGAGAGGACGGAAAGGAGAAAAGTTGCTAGCATGCAAGCTGCAACAAGTGGAGAAGTGACTGCACAGTGTGAAGTGGTTGTATCAGAGCTCCATGGCACCAACTGCAGGCCAGAGGCAGTAGCTCAGTGTACAAATGCCTCTCCTTGCATAACACTGGCTGTCCCATTTCACCTAATACCCTATATTAAATACCCTATATTATCCAAGACTTGATAATAACAGGGATTTGATATGCCCAGGAATACTTTGCAAGAACACTATGGTCCTGATCTCAAAAGAAAGGCTCCAAGTGAGGAAGACATCCAAATCTGGTGATATGCATCCAAGATGCAAAGTTGAAAATTGATTTGACAAAATGAGCCCATGCTTCTCATTCTTTCACAGGAAGGGAAAAGAAAGCAAGGTAAATAAATAAATAAAACCCACCATTCTTACACTTCTATATTGTTGTGGATCAGAATCCATAGGCTATCTTCTTAGAAGTCAATTTTTCAGCAGCTGTTTTATTCATACTGGGTAGAAGGCAGGTACATATTTATCTTGTTAATTTAGCTTAATCCAGATTCATAAGGTGGAAGGCTTAACGAAGCTGAAAACCAAAAAAAATCAACCCATAAACAAAGAGCAAGTGTGAAAGGAAAGGCATCTCTATGGGAAACAGATGAAAGTGATGTAAGAAATAATGTAATACCCCATTGAACAGTCTGTGGGACTTAGAACTTCACATACCTGGATGTTGGCTAGTTCCTTACCTTGCTGGATTCTAGTGCACATGCTTTTATCCATTAGTGTTCAAAATAAAGTCATAATTTTTGGCTCATTTGCATGGAAAAAAACTTTCATGATCCTACAGCTGTTCTCACCCCAGTATTTATAATTTTATTGCTCAAATATCAACTTTTGTGTGCTGTCCAAGTGCAATGAAAACATAATATTTAAATATAAGCCCCATTTACCTTTCAAGTATTTTTCCTGTCCAAAAAATTCCTAGTAATTTGTGTCTAATTCAGTCCCCAAACCCATTATTCATCTCTTCTCTGTGCCTATTCATATTAATAGGTGCTAATTCTGCCCTTGTGACATCATCACTGTTCCTAAGGCAACGGACTGTGATGTCAGAAACACAAGACAATAGCCTCTGGTTATGAATAAGCAAGTGGGGAAAATGAGTAATGAATTAATTGAAAGGCTCATAGACTGTAGCAAAATATCTTGGGATCCAAACTTCCCACAAATGTTTTAACATACATTACTAGCTTAATTTTCAACAGATTAGGTATTGGCTGGGTGCACTGGGTGTGGGCCATTTGTGCGTGTGTGTGTTGGATTCTTGATGGATAATGTTATGTTAGGTGAATAGTATTTAGTCATGCTGGGCTCTAATGGCTGTCATCTCAAGAGCTTTAGAGTATTTAGTTTCATAACTGAACAAAACATTATTTTATCCAAGTCTGGTACAAGGATATCAGCATAGTCTTATTTAAAAAAAAAAAAAGAAAAAAAGAAAAAAGAAAGAAAGAAAGGAAGAAAGAAAGAAAGAAAGAAAAAAAAAGAAAAAGAAAAAAGGTAGAAAGATTTTCAGTGCCCTTGGTAATATAAATAATGTGTTATATTATGCAGAGGTTGAATATAAGTTGCATTCCTTAAGAGAAAATTTTAGTATGCTCCAACTAGCAGGGAAGGTGTTTCCTTCTCCCTACCCTCTGTGTAGATTACTATCTGAATTTCCATTCTTCTTACTTTTTTTTTTGACTAATTTATTTTCAGTTAATCCCATGCCTTGATTTTTGCACCTAGCACTTCACCATTAATGCCCTCCCAAATGTTTCTTTCTTCTTCACTAAACACAACTTCTCTAGATCCAGAAAATTATTAGGGAGCTTACCTGAAATGTTCCGATTCTATGTTCAAAATATTTATTCTCAACATGCAGCCTTTCCTCCTTATCTTCTATTCTTTAACTCAGGCTGCCATTTCTATTGCATCTAATTCTGGATCCCTTCTGGTAGAGATTAGTTCGCAGGGCTCCCAGACAGCATTTTCATTTGCAGAGGTCCATGAGGTCTCTGCCATCTGAAACAGAGCCCAAAGTAGTGCACAAGAAGGATAGCCACATCTCCATGGCCAGATTGCTGTGCATACTTGGAAACACTGGCTGTGAAATGAAACCTCCAGTTTTCCCTTCAAGGCTTTGTTTTCCATAGGAGAACCAGCTTCACAGCATTGTCTGCTTCTCAACATCTTAAAATAGGTTAGAAGAAACACTGGGCAGCAAATGAAATGTCAGCTCATGGTACACTGGGACACATTTTTGAAAAAAAACAAACACCCAGGAATTCCCATGACTGACAACAAGCTGAGAGATTGTACAATAGTTAAAAGTGCCAGAAAAAAGGGTCAAAAGTCTGGATGAATCCAGATGGCCTACTGGGCTAGTATGGTGAAAGCATGCCAATTTCTGTAGCCAAGCACAGAAGGGAATGATTTGGCCAGCATTATGGCCATCTGCCTCCAACTCCTCAGCACAAATGACCGGATACCCACTGCAGCTGAATCAACAGTGCAAGTGCACAGCAAGGCTCGTATTTACACTGCTGGATCTGTATCAAGATACTTCAAAATGGTGATCTGATCCGGGAAGTCAGTTAGATGGGACAGATGCTGGTGAGATTCCTGAAGTGCTCTACAGACTGTCGTCTTCCGTATGTGTCTCTCTACCAACAGCTGGGATTATTTTTCAGTGTTGTGTGTAGTAGTTCTGTCAATATGTGCATTCACACTAGAAGCAAATAAAAAGGGAAAAAATAATAATGAGATAGATGCCAACTTCCAAAACAAAATTCAATGTAATGTTCTTGGGCAACCTGCTGTGGGTGTCCGTGGTTGAGCAGGAGGTTGGAGCAGGTGACCTCCAGAGGACCCTTCCAACCTCAACCAGTCTGTGATTCTCTGAAAGTGGAAACTGAGCCCAAGTTTGATTGGGATGCTATAGCGATTCGAGACGGTGGTTAGATACATTAGTCTTGTGATATATTTCTTGGCTCATTTTGGTTTGCTTTTACTTGGTTCTTTTGGAAGATTAAAATACACACTTAATCCCAGTTTAGACTACAATATCAGATACATTTAGGTTAGGATGCACCTGAAGGAAGATAGAGATGCAAAGAGGAGTTTCATACATCTGAAACAGACACATCGCTCTCTCTCTGTGATTTCCTAAGGCCTAGGGATCATTAGTGATGCCCAGAGCTCATTAACATTTCTGTAAAGCCTTCTGCTTTTACAGTTTAAGAGTATGGAGTGGCTCCTAAAGTTTATCATTAGGTAGAACACTTCCACCTAAAATTACTTTTGAAAAGGAAGTATTAGGTGAAATAGATTGTTCAGCCATCCTTATGTGATGTGATGTGGTACACGTGATATGGCTGAAGAACTTGAGAGCAGTAAAATTTTGAGATGATTCAGTATATACGTGTCTCAGCTAAAAGTCTAATCATGACTATTTAGAAGTTAACATCAGAATTTGCATTGGCTTCTTATCTGACATATAATCAATAAATGTGATGGAAGCTGGATTTCATTACAGTATTTTTTTTTTTCTACCAGGACATTCTGTAAGTGTTGCGGTAAAGTAGGAACCACGCCAATGCCACTGCTGATAAATTTAGGCAAAACTGCTCTTCCCTGTGCATTTGGCAAAAGAGTACACCAGGGAAAAGAGAAGAGATGAAGTTCATTGCTAAGATTATAAAACGAGGGAAGCAAAGTCAGCACAGGGCTCTTCAGGGCTCTGTCTTGTGCTTATTCCTCAAAATAAAAATGAAAAGCAAAATATTTATTGATTTGTCTATTTATTTTCTATATTTCATGCATGCCTCTGTGATAGCCAGAGTCACTGGATTTCATTCACTGGTTTTGTAGATATCAAATGAGGCTCCAGCTGAGTTCCACCGTATTTATTTCCAGACGGGCTTAGATGGTGCGATGCACACATTGTAGGTAGGACATGACATACACCACGGTATAATAATTTTTACTGAGGCTCTGTTGGATCCAAAGGAAAAAGGCTGTGGTGGTATTTTATCAATTTTCTCCTGTGAGGTCTGCTTAGAGAAGAGATTAAGAAGCCCTGTTATGGCGTAAATTGGTCTGCAACTGTCTTTTTTCTTTTTTTTGAGTGTGTGGTTTTCACTCAGACCTTTGAGCCCAGAGGGACAAATGCGTAGCTCTCCTTGAATAATCCACTTGTATATTTTGTTCCACGAACACTGATTTAATTTTTCAGAATTACGCGCTAACGTTGCTATGTTTTGGGCGCCTCAAAATACCGTTAAACAAGGAGGGTTTTGCTGAGTCCTTTTTTTTTTTTTTTTTTTTAAATATAAGTCTGTGGTGGGTCTCTGAGGTTCGTATTTGGCTCAAGGAGATCAGTCCCAGTCAGCTCTGATGGCTCCAGCTATTTTGGCCAATGGTTACCCTTCTGCTAATTCACTTGTGGAAGAAAAAAAAAAAAAAATAGACATAAAAACATTGTACGGTGGTTCTAAAATCCTCCCGTCCATTGAATTCATCACACACATACACATTGAGAATGGAATCCATCCATACTTCAGTATCATGAGTTTGGGTTAAAGAGCTGCATGGATGGGAAAGTTTTATAATCACATTCCCTGGACTGAAATTATGTGGTAAAGATCAGGTTAACCTGGGTACAGCTGCCTGCCAGAAAACACAGAAAATGCCTTCGGAAGCCAACCTTTCTGCTCTGCCTGAGCTTTCAAACACAGAATATGTGTGCATTTGTCTGTTTATGCAACGAGAGAGACACATACACACACACGCATGCATTTGCCTCATTGAAATAGAGACATACGTGCGCACGCAGTAGCACCAAAATTCATCACCAGTGGTAATTTCATTGGCGTCAGGGTAGCGACGTATGGGATAGATTCAGCAGTTTATCTTTATGAAGACCTGCCGCTCAGTTTTGCATTTATTTATTTATTTTTAGGTCAGCATTTTGCGTTGGACGAAACGCAGACCGAAAGTTGTGGAGGCTCACACCAGCAAAATTGAGGTTCCTGTCTTCGCTGACTCAGCAGCTGAGACTTCCCGTCGTCAATAAACGCGCTGGGCTTATACTGGGAGGATTCAGAGAAGGAGCCTGGGTCAGTGCTTTGAATCATCTTCCCACTTGCGCGCTCTCTTTCCCTCCCCGTGCATTAATTGTAGAAGAAGATCCGTCAGCGAAAACCCGCTTGCTGAGTACCCAAAGTGTGGAAGACGTCTGATGGCACCAAATGAGCAACCAGAACGAGTGAAAAACAGAGAAGCAGATGTTGCAAGTCGTTTCAATACTGGCACCTTATTACCACCTTGCAGCGCTGAAAGTCAATTCCCTTTTTGTAATAAACTTTTTCCTAATATGCCTTCTACTAAAATTCTCATGCCCTTATATATATTTTTTTTTCCTTTAAACTGGTATGACTTTCTATATTTTTTCTTTACTACTGAAAGCCATCTACTTTATTAAATAGAAATTAGATTTTATGGAACCCAAAAGATCAGATAGATTCAAAACATATTTGGAACAGAAAGCAATTTATGGGGATTTATTTACTTAAAAATAGCAATATTTTTATATGAGTACAAGAAAGAAAGCTGCGTGGTGATTGCATCCTCTCACAAATGCTGGCCTTTCTTGAGTTAATGATATTATTTTTGGTAAAAGGGAAAATATTAAATTAAATAATATAAAAAATCATTGCTAGTATGCTATAAAGTATTAACTCCCCACATTAAAGAGCACAGACCACCAGTAATTTATACAGACCATTGTGGTGGTCCACAAAATAAACATTTTGGGAGGAAAGCAGTAGGGTATCCTAATAGTTGTGTGAAAAATGGTCCAACAGAAGTATTCTCTGCTGTTAAAGTCTTCATCAAATGGAAAAATTAAACAAGCCGCAGCTTTGTGGCATGGCTTTAAGCAGTACAGAGAAATCTGTGCTTGCTGAAAGGGTACCAATGTCTTTGCAGCTGCCTCAGAGCAAAATTCTTAATGGGATCGCTCTGGGGAATATTCTGATTTAACTTTATGGGTTTGTCAACATGCTCTGAGCTACACGTTTCAGCTGCTGCTTCAGAACTAGCTGGTTTCAAGTCAGGTCATGCAGCAATCAAGAACTGGTGATGGACATAAAGTCTTTGAATTACCCGCACTCAATAGAAATGCCTCTTCCAGTTCTGTGCTCTACACGAAGACTATGTGCAGACTGTAGAATAATACATGCACTAATCAGAAGGAATTCAGAGATGTGCAGTGGCTGTCAATTTATTCAGAACCACTGAAAAGCCTGAAGATGCAACACGATGTGATAGCAAGAAATGATGAGAAGTAAAATCTCGAGAATCCAGGATGTGTGTGGAACACGAAAGAGGGTGAGCAGCTAATTAGTACAGTTCCTAGGAGAATGATTAGAGTTAATGAGATGAGAAAAGAAAGATACAGGTGGAAGGTTGTAAGACCTCTAAACACGTGAGACCTTTAGGAGAAGTTTTCAGAAAGAGCAGCGAGATGGCAAAAGCCAGACTGGATGCTGAAGCTTCCTGCTAAACAAGGTCAGAGGGCCACAAGTGCAAGTGTCATGGCAGAGGTCACATGCATAAAGAGGTATTCCCTTTCTCCCAAGATCAGGTTGATCTAATCCATTCTGGTGACAGGGGGAATAAAGGCCTGGAAGCCCAAACTGATTTCTACATCCTACATCAAGTGAAGCAAAAGTTAGGGCTTAAATCTTGCCAGTGGAGAAGAGTGGATTAACCCTTTTTGCTTTGAAGCTATTTCAGATGTGCTCAAAAATAACTCCTGTAGTCCCATACAGTCCCTGTCCTGGATCACAACACTGTGTGCTTCAGCTCATGGATCAGGGTGCTCTCTTGGAGACCAGGCAGTTGTTCTCGACAAGTCCATGAAGGGACATTTATCTCTGCACTGTCACTCACTACAGAGCTATTTATCTCTGGACGGGCAGATACTGCCTCTTCTCACCCAGAGAGAGAGATGATAGTGGTGCTATCTCAGAGGCTTTACACCCAGCTCTGGCCCCAGTTAACATCCTCTCCTTGATAGGAGAGGAGGAGAAAGGGCCAAGGTGGAGCACAGGCTCTTATGCCTGATATAGTCAGCAAGGGAAATCAGGATGAGGGGAAAGCTGCAAGGTAAGATTGTTTAGGTGGTTCTCAAAGGAAAATTTGCTTTTTAAATCCATGAAGTAATACGCTCTCAGATGAAGACATTCATAGCCAGCAGGCTGTTTGTCCCCCTGGCATGATGGAGTTTGGTGGAGAACCGATGTGTCACAGAGGTGGGCAGAGCAGATGAGCTTGAGGGCACTTTGAGCAGAAAGCTGCACATATCTATTAGACAGTGAAACAGAAGGGGAATAGTCAGGGGCAAGGATGGGTACCCTGGTGAGGTGTGTGAGAAGCACAGGTCACAGGAGTGATGACAAATTGGAAATGAGACAGGAACACATAATTATTTACCGGCTTTCTTGAATAAAGGTGCAGTGCCAAGTACTTTAACTTTTATTATTCCTTTGACCTCAAAAGCATCATTCACAGTCCTTCAGTATACAGACACTGACAACTGTTTCTGCCTGGCTGACAATATACAGAGTTCTTGGGTAGCAGACAGCCTTCCTAGACTATATTTGGTTTTCTGGAGAACTAGTCAATGCTCCTTTTCCTCTCACAAATTTATTTACATCTGTTCTAAGTAACCAATGTGCATACCAGGCAGACTGGTAATCTACTGAAGGAAAGAGAGAAGGAAATGGAAAGTGAAATAAGGCATCTGGGGC
Organism: Numida meleagris; assembly: GCF_002078875.1. Classification (NCBI taxonomy): domain Eukaryota; kingdom Metazoa; phylum Chordata; class Aves; order Galliformes; family Numididae; genus Numida; species Numida meleagris. Next base: position 2,137,361 of record NC_034410.1, on the reverse strand, counting down.
AGCAGATATTGATAAGAGAGGGACAAAGTAAGCATGATATGAAATTGATAAATCTGAGATGTCCTACCTGAGTCGTGCACATATGGTTTGCACCTGCAAGAAAAAGAATAAGGTTACTTAACTGGCCCTTGTGCCAAGATCCTAAGGAGGAGTCTGGAGAGTGCCATCACCTTTAGCATAGTTCTCCCAATGCAGATTTGAGTATCTAGATAATTCTTCCTGGCAGAGTTACAAATGTTTAGTGGGCAGACAGAAGCATAATACACCAGCTCCACATCTGCCTCCCTCCACCTCCCCTTGTTTCCTGTATTAAATCCACAGGAGCTGTGAACCTATGTCAGCAGTAGTAAGATTTCTTGTTACTTATCTCACATTGCAGGAACATTGCAGTACCCAGTGGAAACCATGATTCTAGCCAAAATAACATCCATCAAATAAGTAAAAATTGGAAAAAGTGTATGAGATTTATAGTTATTATTCCAGTAAATCTTCCTCCTCCTCTCAACATCTTCTGGTGTGCAGTGACATACAATGCACCACTGCACATGATACACTTAATAAGATCCATATTTATCCATCTTTCAGCTCTTTGATTTATCGTCATGACACAGACAACATAGTATCTGAGAAAAGCTGACACAGGCACTTAAGTGGCCAAGGGACAAATCCAGATCTGGTGCAAACCTGTTTGATTCCACTGGAGTCAACAGAGCTATGTCAATATTCATTGCTTGTAATCCAGCCTTTCCCAGAAAATCTGAGCAGCTGATTTGTCTCCTTTAATACACTAGTATTACACTAGTAGATAGACTGTTAGCAATTTCTAAAACATTAATAACTATTTTCCTGATATAAGTCACTTTATTGAATTCTCTAACCTGATAAAATGGGCAAGATTTTCTAGTGTAGCTAATGGCTTGAAGAATCTCTTTATTCTTTTCTTCCCCAGGACCAGCTTTGGAAATTATAAGAACAACAACTTCCCTAATCTTCTGAAAATCCAGTACCCCCCAACACCTGAGGTTGGCAGACTGGAATCACTATTTTCAAATGTTGTCAGTCATTGCATATTTGTGTCATCCAAGGAAATCTTCACAGTGCACAGGGGTAAGAACAGTAAAAGATAGAGCAAAGGGAACTTGAGAAGGCAGTAATACTATTTTGATCTTACCCGAAAAGAGAATCAGAAAATAAATTCTAAAGTAATGCGATTTTCTTTCAGTTGGGCATAGATTCTGAAGAAAAAAAAATGAGAGGTGAAAACAGAATAAAGAGACTAAGAGAGAGAATGAACTAGAAAAGCAAGAGGAGATTTTGTGTGTGTATGTGTGTGTGCGTGCAAAAGTTTTCCACTAGAGGAGAGCTGTGTTGGTCTGGAATTCCAGTCCAAAGGAACGCTCTCATAAATTAACTCATTTTTGTTTTTTCAAACATCAGTTCGACTCACCACAAGGTCTCGGTGCTGTGCCATTTCCAAACCACTTTGGGACTGTCAAACATAAATCATGGGGTGTGGAAGCACTGGAGGCAGAGAGTTATGATCTGGGCACAAGGTGCAAATTGCTTAGAGTTAGCGCCAGATTTCTTTTCTTTTTTTTTTCTTTCTTTTTCCTTTATACCACAAGGATTTTTTTTATGTTATTATTCCTTTTCATTTTTATGCTTTGCTTTCTTTCACTCTCTTCTCCATTTTTTTAATTGTTATTTATTTATTACTGTAATCTGTGAGAATTGTCAAGAAACAATTAGCATAGCGTTGACAACAAAACAGACCTCTAATGGAGTTCTGCTCCCAGGATGGCATTCACAGTAAACTCCTACTCTGCTGAGGGAGTATTTTCCCCTCTTTTCATTCTTATTTCCCACCCTTTCCTTGTTTCATGTTCTCTAGCAGTGATGGTGGTCCCAGTCTCACCAAGAGATCCAGTATCCAGGAAGGATAATGAATGAAAGTTTCTTTCAAACACCAGTGACTGCTTCTTTCAACATCCAACTTCAGTAATCAATGATACACTGGTTCTGATGCTCACAGATGGCTACAGGTGGTTCATTTGGGGGGAAAAAGAACAACAGAAATTGATTATGAGAAAGGTGTTCTACACTATCAGAAATTTAGGCTCCTTTGAATTGCCTGAAAATGGACAGCTCAAACCTAAGCAAATATGCAAAGGAATGGTCAAAAATACATGCTGACGTTCTGCCCTTTTTGGCTTTCCAGTGACGATGTTGAACAACTGTAGAGGGAGAAAACATTACTCCTGAACTTCAGAGGTATATTGCTTAAACTGGAGTTCAGTAAATCTTCCTGGCCTCATGTATACCTGTAGGATTCTTCTTCAAAATGGTCTTGGGGAGATGACTACTTTCATATTCTGAAGTTCTCACAGCTGTGTTACTCTTGCTACTCCATTATCTGGCTTCAGTCATTCTGATATTTGCCTTGGAGTAAAGAAGAAAAATTATTCTGGTTCAGTCTCACTTCAGGTCTCTTGACATAAATAAGCCTGGAACCTGAAGCGTGGAGATCCATCTTGCAGTGACTGAAGCTTGGACTCCAATCTTGCCAACTTTCTCACCCAAAGAAGCTCCTTAGTTGCTGATGGATCTTCTGGCTTGTTACAATCTGTTCCACAGAAAAGAGGATGTTCAAGGAAATATCTCTAAGGTCCACTGACATTATGCTATAACTATTGCTGCCTTCCTTCATAAACCTACTTACAATTTTATTTCCCACTGACTTGTTTATTTTAAAAGTGTAAGTCCTTAACTACATCATATTAATACTCCGAAGACTATGTGGTGGGAGTTTTCTTTCTTAAAGATGCTATTCCCTTCTTTATGGGGGAAAGAACCTTGACTTGGATTAGGATTATCTGTATGGCCAAAAGCTGAGCTAGTTCCTTTTTTGGCACCAGAACTACCCTGCAGATAAAGGCACAGATTTCCTCTTATTGTGAACCTAGAGGAGCCCATGTAACTATTTCACAGGACGAGAGGGAATGGACTCAAGTTGTGCCAGAGGAGATTCAGGCTGGACATTAGGAAATACTACTTTTCTGAAAGAGTGGTCAGGCACTGGAATGGGCTGCCCAGGGAGGTGGTGGAGTCACTGACCCTGGAGGTGTTGAAGGAATGTTTAGACGCTGTGTTGAGAGACATGGTTTAGTGGAGTTATATTGGTGGTAGGTGGATGGGTGGACTGGATGATCTTGTAGGTCTTTTCCAATCTTGATGATTCTATGATTCTATGTGTTGAAGAGCAAAGATGAAGGAAAGCATGGACAAAGAGGGCATCCATTTGGCATGGGGTTTCATTTCACTTCTCTTGGTAGCATCTCACATAAATCTTCCCACAGATTCCATTTGCAAATCTATAAATTGTAGTCAACACTTGCCTAATTTGTCTTCCTCAGGCAGGGTGATTCGTACTCCTTGTACTATACAGAGCACACTAAATATACAGTAATTCCTGAAAACTGTTGACCCCTTCTTTCAAAATCATATTGTCATTTTTCTTCAGATAGTTACTCTTAAAAACTATTCCTTTCTACAAGTGCTGCCCTAGATCTTGCAGTGCTTTCGCCTTAAGGGATCTTACATGTCTTTAATAAAACATTTTTCCATGAGGCTTTCTTTCTTTTTTTTCTTTTTTTTCTTCTTTTTTTTTTTTTTTTTTTTTTTGGTCATTTTTCACTATGAGATCTCTTTCCTATTTGGATATTGAATATTGCATCCAAAATGAAATAAGACATGTCCTGCATTTAGGCGTGCTTGAGTTAATTACATTCAATAATTTAATTGCTTGCCAAGTGTTTTGTGATTCCATCACACATGCTGCTGCACTGCAATCTTGCCCTCAGCCAGTCTCCAGTTAGAAATGAGTGACTTGATTTCTGTACAAATCTTTCTTGTACTGGAGAAAAAGGAAGAATACTGGGGAGCAGACATGAAGAGCTGGCCACCCTCTTTACAGCTATTTCCCCTTCCTTCCTTTGTAGCATCCCATAAACCAGAGAGAGAATATTTTTGATGCTTGAGATAGCATCAGTTGAGATGGTTCTGTGCAAGGAAATTGATGTTCACAATGTAGTAGATTGCCAGTACATTGTATTATAACCTTCAGGTGGCTGCATAAACTATGATGGGTAAAATTCAGTAGGTCAAGTGATCGCTACTCAGGAGACTGAGTGACAGAGAGAAAATTATATAAGCAGAAGCCAGCTTTGGCTGTCAAGGAATTGCAGTCTAATGAATGGTTGATGTAAAAAGAATCGTTGTTGGTGTGCAGGGATTTCTTCCCTTAATAAAAGGTAATCTAATAAAACCTGCCAGCTTGTTTTCTTTCACACTTGAGTGTCTTGTGTTGAAAAAGGTATCAAGTTGAAACTGTATTGAGCAAAGCATAAACAGCATTCTTCAGGAAGAAGTTCAGCTGGCTTAAGAGCACTTAGAGGTCTCAGAAGGAATATGTAATGAGGGATTCGCATAGAAGAGATGTAATGTTAGATTTTTCATATCACATTCAAAGTCTCATTTAGAGAGGGTCTGAGCCATGAAACTCAGATCCAGACTGTTCATATCTACAATTTCTCATGAGCTTTGAGCTGTGTGTTTTACTTGGTCTCTTACATGGCACATGAACCCACATAAAAATAAAGAACAGTGTCCTCTTAGGGAAAAATTGGTGCGCAGCATTAGACGTGCATGAGATGGCATTGTGGAAATTCAACCTCTGTGTCTTGTGCCAATGTAATGAGGATGTCTTTGCAACAGCTGTCACAGAAGCCCCCTGCAAAAGGGAAAATAGGATACAAGATCATTCCTCATAGATATTTGTCCAACACACTGTCAAGTATCACCAAGGATGAAGGCACCTCAGCTTCCTAATCCTTTTGAAGCAATCTGCAAACCTGTTCACACATCTTTAGATGGATTTTTTCCATTCTCTTTGCCACAAAATTGACTCTCATTTACTTGTGATTCACCATAATTGTCAGAAACTTCTCTGCAGAAAAGCTATGTAACCACTTTCTGAGCATCCCATATTTGTACCCCTGCCTATCCACACTACCGTGTATTGAACATTCCTGAATAAGATTCTATCTATTTCTGAGTAAATTACAAGGTAATCACAATTTTACATTGATTCTCCATTCTCACTGCTATGTAAAATTTGAACCAATGTACTCTTTACTCCACTCTTTGAATTTTTAATGGTAGTGATAATTCATCACCATTCATTATTCACTGTCAGAATTTTTCCCCAAAGAACATGCTTAATACATATTTCCATTTGTACCTACTTTGTCAGTAGGTTTTCCAGCAAGTTTTGTCTCTAACCCATGGTAGTTTAATCTATACTATGTTTGCCTAGTTTATTTCTGAGAATGTCATATGAGACAGTGTTAAAAGCTCTAATAAAATCGATGTATACATTGGCAGCTATTGCTCCTCCTGTAGCTACAAACTCGTTACTGTCAATTGAAAGACAGGGATTTTGTAAACTTTAACTTCTTTTTTGCCTTTTTTTCTTGGTCTTTTCGACTTTGTCTCTCTGGGCATCTGGGCTCTTTTTGCACACCCACAGAAACCTGGACTTTACTCATTTTTCTGTGAAAGTTTTGCATTTGAAACAAATTAAGATCCTAAGATTTAGCTAGCTTGGCCTCTATTTGTGCATTCCATTTTTCCTCTTCATTAGTATAATTTGCTTTAAAGTCTTAATTCTGTTAATTTATGAAATAGTAAACTTTCTTTTTCTTTATTACTCTTTTTCTCCATAGATCACCTTCAAGAAGACTGTATCAGCAACATATCTTAATGTATTCACAGTTACTTTCATAAAAATCACTTTTCACATTACAGTAGTCTCAAACAGCTATGAGATAAGAACTGAAATGATGGAGAAAATCTTCAAGTCCAGACCCTGTCATTCATGAATAACCTATTGTACTACACAGCGGGAAAAAACGTTGACAAACTGAGAATTCATTGGCATGCCAGGTTAGCAGAAACTTCCAAAGCAAACAAAAAATGATGAACAGAAAGGGAAAGACAGAGAAAAAAAGGAATTAATGGAACCCAGAACAGCCAAGTGACTGGGACACTCTCAAGAATGAGGTCTTATGCTCAAATCCTTGATCTACTTAAAGAAGAAGAAATGAAGAAAATCCATCATTTTTGAAGAACAATTTGAGCACACATCTTCCATAGGCTACTGTGTTTTCAATTACTAAATATGTCAAAAAAATAAACATTTTCATTACCCGTATGGACTTTCCCCAAAATTACTTCATTTTATCTCCTTCACCCCAAAAATACCCCAATGAAATTTTAACTGACACTGATCTGTTGCTTTTTTTTATATTTGTAATTTTTTTTTTTGAGGAATTAACATCTTCTTAAAAATAAATCTGAAAATAAACAAAAATAATGATGGAAAAAAATATATTTAAACCTTCTGGATTTTAGTTCTAGATCCATTTCAGGATGATACAATTTATTTTGTTTTATTTTATTTTATTTTATTTTTGCATCTCTCTCCTCTCTTGCCTATTGGCAGAGAAAATGTCTTTTCTTTTCCACTGCTGAATTCTCATCTTCTATGCTTAATCTCAAGGATGATTTTTTTTTTTCACACAGAAAACCTTAATTTCTCATGATGAAAACATGAATAACATTACCAAGTCATAGATTTAGAATGTACTAAATCTATATTCATTTCAACTTTTTTTTTCCAGTTCACTCCAACAGGTCCTTTCTCCTTCCTTGTCAAATGGTCTTCATATCAAATCAATTAAATGGTTAGGTTAATTCATTACTATAATTATTTTGTTCCATTCTATGCTACAAGCCCCCAACAACCGAAATTGCAAGCCCTGTAAATAAGGATTTTTTTTTTAATGAGAAAGTCGACCCTATGCTTAGCCCTACAAGAAGAATGGTTGTGCTGTAATCAACAGATTCATCACTGAGGCTTACATTTCATTATGATATTTACTCTTTCAATACTTGCACAAATTTGTTGAAATGTCACACAGTTTTGGGTGTTTACATTCTAAACAGGTGGCACGCTGACACTTCCTCAGGCCCCATCCCAGTATTGCAAATGTGCAATTGCAGTAATGATGAGCTGGAGGGCATTAATTGCTTTCAATTTCACCTTCCAGTGATTAATTACTGATGTTGCCAGTCCAGGTGTCAGAGTTGAAGGGACACCTGCTCTTTCTCAACAGTTAGTTGTTTCAAATATTAGACTCCCCATCCTGCCAGCAGGGTCTTGTGTGCTCCTCTTGCTTCTTGCATGACTGATGGTCATGTAAATAGCAGTGGTCCTGAAACAGATCTTCTTGTTGACGCTTGGGAAAAACAACTGTGGGCAGATCATCAGGCTTTGTGTTACGAAAACCAGGAAAGAGGGCAAGGGAGAAAGAGATGAAGATAAAAAGCGAAAAAGAAGAAATTAGGAAAAGAATAAAGAGCGAGCACTTCACGTGTTGTTATTCCTTAGATGGCAGAGGTGTTTTGTCAAGTAAGGCAAAGACTGCTGATTTACAACTCGGTGCTATTTTTTTTCTCTTTTTCTCTAGAGACTACACACTTTCCAGTGGAGCTCATTCTCCTTCATTTCTTCTCAAACCCTGGTTGCTCCAAGATGTCACAGTCCTGGATCCTTTTTAAGCTAAAGAAACCACAAGATGTCCTTTAAAGTTTGCTTTCTTTTTCATCCTAATATTTTTTAAGTGGTTGATTGACGGTAGACTACATATACGCAGCCATGAATGGGATTTTCAAAGGAAATAGTATAACTAATTGACATTGGATATAAGTGGGTTTTAGGCACACGCTTTGCTAGAATTAGTTGGAAAACCTCACTGTAATTCTTCAGGCTCAGTGGGTGGGATTTTCACAGGAACAGTTACCTAACTATGCAAGTTAGGTAACTAAAAAGTGGATCTGACATCCCAACTTTCTTTATCATTTCCAATAACTTCAGAACCATTTCATTATGACTCTCTGCAAATTGAATTTGCTTTCTTTGTGTCTCTTGAATTATGACAATTATGAAGTGTTGTTTGGAAGGTACAACTGAAAGTCTTTAGCTCAACCTCTTTCAAATCAGGAGCAACCAAATGATAACAACTGCCAGATCAAGTTTTATCTATGTTCTAGACAATTCTTAAAAATCTCTGGGAATGGAGATTCCACAATTTCTTCCAAGCCATCTTTTCCACTTTAGCTTCCAATAGCTTAAGCTATTCTCCTAATGTTTCTTGCCATATGGAAACCAAACATATTGGTCCTCACCTGATTTCCATCTAACACTACCAGTGAATGTTTCACACTGTTTTCACTGATCAAGAATTACACAGAGATGATCTTATCCTGAAGTACAAAGATTTTCTGAATAATACTTTATGCTCCTTTCCAGCCTGTGTCCATATGTGATAGGGAAAGTTACGGAATATATTAAAACTATGTTAGGCTACAAGTAAGAGGTTTTTTTGTTTTTCAAACAATTATAGACGCTTAAAAACCTAGTTCTTGGTGAACCATACTCATTAATTATGATAAAAAAAATATTCATGTTAAATTTGTACTAGGAATTAAGAACATTTTTGTGTGCCTGAGACATTTGGACTATTACTTAAGATCATTGTTATCTCACAGTTGCTCTACTGAGGAATCAAAGTGAGCATCAAGGTCCTCCTCATGTGTCCATGTATGTACATAAACAAAGCAGGTGGAGTTTATCTAACAGAATGTAAATAAATAAAAATCTATGATTTTTATTACATAGCTATGTTATCTGCATTCTTCAAATGGGCTGTAAATAATGTGTGTGGTTTTTTTTTGTTGTTGTTTAAGATATGTGGGTAGATGAGGTGAATCCATATTTCTTTTAACAATCTGAATCAAAGTGCTTTTTGATCTAAAAATGACAGAGTTACTTTCAAAGGCTGCTCAAAAAAGGGGAATTTTACACCTTGTTCTTCATGCCATCTACCCCAGATGGTTTGATTTCTGAGTGTGTCTCATGACAACATACTAAAATGGCCCTTGTTCAGACACATTTTCCTCAGTTTCTCAAAATAATACATATAGATGATGACAAAAAAGATATTTTGCAAAGTCTTAGTCTGTCAATCTTTCCCTTAATGTCCAAAACCTAACAGGGAAAAAGACAAGCAAACAACTGTCAGTGTGGATTTCCAGATATATATCTATGGTAAGCATCACAATGCAATCTATTTGATTATCTAGTTTCACTCAAAAAATGGCTATTTTTCTTTTCTTTTTTTTTTTTTTTTTTTTTGAAGTTTGACTTAAAATGCACTCCAGTACTCCTCATGTCCCTTTTCATGGCTATGTTACTCAAGACTTGAGCTAGGAATGGGAAAATAATTAAATGTCATACTGTTATTTTTGTCTGGGGTGGGGCTGAGCAAGTTCTACTTCACAAACACTCATGGGAGTAACTGCAAAAATGATGCTAAGGAAAATCTCTACTTTTTATCAGACATACAAAAAAAAGACCACTGCAGGTCAGACAAAACAATTGGCTACCTACCAGACCTATGAAATGATAAATTTCTTGGCACATCTGCTGGTCAGTGTAGGGTAGTGCTGCTTTTATATTAACTAGGAATAATTAGTTATAATGACTAGATCTAAACTGCTGAAAGTGGAAACCTCCTTGTTCTCCTGAATCTGGAATTTTGGTCTTGACCTTAGTCTTATTGCAAGCAAAGATTTAAGCGGTCACTATTCTACACCGTAGTTTCTTGAAGAAGGATCCATTGAAGAATACCCCCGCAACTGATGAAGTTGATGGTTGATGACATCGCAAGGCCACTCTAGATTGTCTTCAGAAGGTTGTGGCGTTTAGGAGAGATTCTTGAGGACTAGAAGAAAGCAAATGTCATTTCTAATTTGAAGAAGTTGTTTCATGCTTTTCTACGTAACGTCACCTACATACCCCATTCCAACTGACCATAGATCACTTCTTATTGCCATTTCTCCAAGATGGAATTAAGGTATAAAATCTGAGACACAAACTTTATGCCAAAGTAAATGGTGAAGTCTTGATCCTGAGATAAACCACTCACTTCTCTAAGCTTTGAAATTCATTTTAGATACCAATATATAGGCAGCTAAGCTGTTCTTAAGTCTCCACTGACCATACTGATGGAAAAGAGAAAGGAAGAAAGGAAGAAAAGAGAAGATTAGCTTTCCTAAATTCTAGCATTTTAGACACCACAGGGCATGCAGGGCATGATGGTTGCCTCTTTACAAGAACAAGTCTTTGTGTCCCATGTCATGCCTACCCATTAAAATTAAATGTCTTGGATCAAGGTACATTGGATGTCTGCATCTGATATCCAGCAAATATGGCACAGGATGCCTATATTTAGGCATCTGAATCCTGCTTTTTATTTCCAAGGGTTATGCAGAGAAATCCAGACACTCAGCATGCATAGACTCTTACCTGTAAATATCTAAATGTATGTATCTTAAACCATACACTTATTGATCTAAACTCTATGAAAGCATTGAACATTCCATAAAATGATACAGTAAAAAACTTAAAGGTCTTCTATTTATGTAGTATTTTGTTTGAAAAAAATGTGGATGACCTGGATTCAAGGATAACTATTTTTCAGATGAAATAGTTGCTGAATACTTCTTCGATGAAACAAACAAATTTTCAAACTAGAAAAAAAAAGAGAGAAAAAAAGATGTTTATTTGAGACTAGATGTTTGCCTAATGTTTCTTCCAATCTGAATTATTCTCTGATCCTAAAATTTTGGTCAAAACCTGACCAAACCAAAGCCCAGCACTTTTCACACACAAAAAAGGACAGGCTTGAGCTTCAATTTTTCTTTAGAGAATGTTTTCCAAAGGGACACTTAAGGAAAAGAAAAACTGATGTGTTCTTTATTTTTATGTTTTACTCTAAGAAAGCTCTCATTTTTCCAGCAGCTCTTCTCCAAACACTCTGGAGTGTCTAAATAAGAACAAATGTCAAGGATTTCCAGTTAGATCACCACACTGTAGACCAGCAGTTTATCTACTAAACAGAGATATAAAGAGAGAAGTATCAAATCATTTCCAAGAGATGTGACAGCTAAATATTTTTAAATAGTCTTTACATTGTGCTCCTGCCTGTCCCAGAGAGATGCAATTTTGAGGCTAGAAGGAAACATTATGAAAATTCAGTTTTGTCTCTTGCAGAAACTCCTTCTTTCCTGCTCTTCATTTGGCTCTCATGCTCTTCTCCCTACATGCCTCATCTCTCCTTTGAACAGTCATTGCTCTTGAAGACACACCCAAGATTAGTTATCGCCACTTCACTCCTACAGCACTCAATTTTTTAAGCAGTGGAAAGTCTTACCAAGATGGTCATGGCTATACACAAGCCCTGAGCACTTATACAATAACACCTCCGTTCTTATTTTATTTGTTATCATGGGGTTATGCTGGCTGGGGTAACCAGCCACCACCTAGTTTTATGGATGTTGTTTGCTGTCATTTCTCACTCAGAGGAGCTCATGATTGACACTACAAAGGGAATTATCACAAATGACTTTTCCTCATGGCATCTTCCCAAGAAAAAAGACAGTTGGCAATGTTCAAATCACTCACTATTTGCACTGCAACTGGATCTAAAGGGCTTAATCAGGAGCAGGGTCCTCCTTTACTAGGCATTGTACAAACAATGTGGAAGAAAGAGTCCCACTGTGAGTAGCTTACAAATGGATAATAAATGATGGGAATGGATATTTAGAATTATATAGCTGTTAAACTGTCACAATCAGGAATGTTTAAAATTGACGTTTAGAAACTTCTTCTCTCATTCGTCAATCTTTATCCAGTGGTTCATGGTATCAAACCCAACATCTTGTCTGTCTTATCTTAGAATCATAGAATCATTGAACACTTGAGCTGGAAGGAGCAAATCCTGCAGGAATCTGAGGCTGGCTGGGAGTATATTGTTTCAACAGTCATGGTCCTCCAACTCAGGGCTCATTAGTACTTAAGACAGAGGCAAAAGAGGCATTAAACTTCTCTGCTTTGTCTGTGTTCCTATTTGTGAGGTGACCATCCTCATCAAGTAACAACAAATGTTATCTCTGGTCCTACTTTCACTGTAAACATACTTTAAGAAGTCCTTTCCATTGTCCCCCACAATATCAATCAGCTTCAGTTTTAACTGAGATTTGGCCTGTGCTCATAAGAAGTACTTAAAAAGTGACCAGTGCTTATGGATCTTGATGCCTTCAAAAGCAGTTTCCCAGGGGACCTTAAATAACTAGTCCCTCTCTCGTAGACGTAAGCGCATGTGTGTGGATGTTGGTGTGTGTGAGCTGTGAAGAAATAAATATGCAAAGGCAGCTGCACTGTTCTGAATGTTTAGATATCTGATTGTGTTTTCTATATTTTATAGAACTGGCAAGACAAATCCAGACATAATTCTATGAGGAATACTGGAGGTGATACTTCAAACCACTCCCAGAAATATATACATATAATATACATATTATTTTAGGGATTAATAAGACCTTCAGAAAATTAGGTTAGACTTGAGTTCCTAGCTCACAGTCCTTGTGATAATTGGAAATACACTAACTTTTGTAACATACAGGTATCAAATGAAGATAATGGTACTTGTTTCATCTGTCTCAGATATTCATGATGGTAGCTTCTGTGGCGGGGAGCTTGTCGCTGAACAAGTTTAGCCATTGGGTATTGGAGAAAGAGAATAACTTTGGGAATATTCACTACTGGATTTTTCTCTCAAAAATAACAAACATTCTAAATATTGTCTCTCTATAAGTTAGAGAGTATTTAAATAAAAGTGTTCAGAGAAATACAATGAATTTAACAAATCTTTTATTTTTTTTCACCAGTTGTAACTGGGATTTGTGAACAGAGATAAAAGTATAAATCCTGAGCTTACTTGTTTTTGGCATAATGTTTCTACTCAGTTTGAAAGCAAGATCACCTTCTGTGGCTGGAATGTATTAGTAATCCAGTAATCTATCCATATTTTAGAATTAGGGATAAAATGAAGTTAAATTAAAAAAAAAATTAAAAAAAGAAGTTAAAAGAAAAAGGTAAAGAAAGTTGTGCAAAGAGAGGGGGAAAAGAAAGGAAAAAGTTGGTTGATTGTCCTTAATTAGAGAAAAGGAAAAATATAGATCTTGAAGAAGGTTCATTTTGGGGCTTGTCAAGTTTGGAGTGGCTCTTAAGAAAGGTTATTATTACAACATGAACAGGCTTTGCCCATCTGACTTCTAGTACCCAGCCAATGCCAACTGGCATGGACTGGAAAGAAATCTGAGTCAGAGAAACACTTTATTTAATACAGTACATTAAACGTGGTTTCCCTTGGACTGAGAAACTACACCATGAAATGTGCCATTCGATGAATCTTCTGCGATGAAAAACACATGTAAGCCAGCAAAGCGAAAAGGGCTTTATTTTTGATGGGTTATAAATTCTGCCTGATTCTGCCCTTCGGGCAAGGGGAGTTTTCATCACCGTGTTGCTCCTGTGGATGGGGAAGCTTTGATGGGAAGGAAAGCTTCATGGAAGCATGGCTGCTTGGGTCATAGGAACTTAGTTTCTAATGCATGGTTCACTGTGTCCAGAGAGAAAGGAAAAAGAAATCTGTGTTATTCCTCCTGCTGTCTTCCATCTGCATTTCACAGCAGCTTATATAGAAGGGATTGTCAACACATTAATTCAAAGGTGGTATACTCAGGTGGTGTATTCACAAATATCAAATGCCAGAAAATCATATAAATCCCATCCCCGAAGTTCTGAATCTTTCGTCACTATGCCTATGCTTGCACTGCTCCTCAAAGCAGAGAACACTGTATTCCACCCTGCCCTACAAGGATTTAAGACTTGTCCAAAATTTCAAGTAAGATACGAGCTGAGACATCAGTTTCCTTGACATTTTTCCTTGAACTTCCTATACAGAAGCAACTAGGATCAACTAGCTCCCTACCTCCACAGGGAACACTGGTCCACAGCATGCCATTCAGGTCAGCTAAGATTACTCATAGAATAAAAAAATCACAGAATACCCCAAGTTGGAAAAGACTCATGGGGATCACTGAGTCCAACCCCTGGTTCCACACAGGACCATTCAAATTCTATGTCTGAGAGTGGTGTCCCAATGCTCCTTCAGCTCTGGCAGCTCAGGGTCATGCCCACCACCCTGGAGAGATGTGCCATGCCCACCACCCTCTGGGGAAAAGCTTTTCCCTAACCTTCACCTGACCCTCCCCTAACTCAGCTCCATGCCATTCCCTCAAGCCCTGTCACTGTCACCAGAGAGCAGAGCTCAGCACTGCCCCTCCACTCCCTGTGAGGAGCAGCAGTACACCATGAGAAGCTGTAGGGCTGTGAGAGGCTGTAGTGTCATGAGGGGCTGTAGAGCCATGAGGAGCTGTGGGGCCATGAGGAGCTGTGGGGCCATGAGGAGCTGTAGGGCCATGAGGAGCTGTAGGCTGCCATGAGGCCTTCGTTCAGCCTCCTCTGCTCTGGGTTGAACAAACCAAAGCATCTCAGCCACTCCTCACCCATCTTGTTCTCCAGAGTCTTCCCCATTTTCACAGCCCTCCTTTGGATGCTTTCCATAGTTTTTAGTCCTTCTTATGCTGTGCTGTCTGAACTGCATATGGTGCTCAAGGTGAGGCCACGCCAGTACAGAGTACTGCACATGTGTGTTCCTGCTCACTTGGTAATCAGTGAGCTACTGGATTCTGACAACGTGGTGGTTTGATGAGATCATCCCACTAAAAATGAAATTGTTTCATCAGAATAAGGGACCAGTCTTTTAACGTTTCTGCTTCTCAATAAATATTTATGGGGGGAAATTTGAAAATTTCCCTTTCTAGTCAACATCCTGAAATGAAACAGAACATTTTTGGTTTAATTACAAAAATTTGCCTATTTGCCTTTTATAATACCTTCTTATTAAAGGAAAACACTTAACTATCTTCAAATAGAAATTTTAATATGAAGTATCATTTCCAATCAATCTTTCTAAAGTCAAAATGAAAGAAAATCCATTATTTAGCTTTGAAAGCTAGCTTTTGTGTGGATAATTATAGCTTAGATTAAGGAAATCTGACTTGTCATCTCTAAACCACCAACAGTCTTATAGGCCATGGTGAGTGGTTTGCAGCTTGTCACTCATTTTTATTACCTCACTAGCATTTTTCTCAATTAAATGTCAGTAATAAGGATGTCTGTTAGTCAAAGAGAAACTGTGAATACTGACAGCAAGATGAAAAGTTTGGGATTCATTGAGTGAAGGGTGGTATAAATTTTGGCATGCAAATAGTCTCATACATATGGACGTGCACACATATAAAAACATACAACATCTATTAAAGAATTTTGCAATGAGTGTAACTTAAATAAAATGCAGTTTTATCTTGAGTTTAAAAAAAAGGTCTGCCTTGCCTTATTCCCTTAGTTCCTAACTCCTGAAAATTTCAGTGAGGTTTATATACACAAGCATTGGTGCATCCATCCCAGACTTGCACTTTTAGGCTCAAAGACACTTTTAAAATATTTTTCTTGTCAGAAAGTGATGCTATCAACCTAATTCACAATATGGGTACAATGACCACTAAGAAATGTTAAATACTTGAGAACTGTGGGATGTGATGTGATGACAAGTATCTAATACAGACAGCCTTGCATATCCAAAATTGCTGAGGATCTAGTTCAGAAGCTTTATCCTCTTTTCCATTGGACCGGTGCAACCCAGGGTTCTTTTCTTCAAAAGATGCAGAGCTGATGGAAGACACATTTCCACAGTCTTTGCAAATGATAAAAGTATTCAGATGAGCATGTCCCAAACAGTTGCTTGTTATCCATGCTTCTAATTTAATCCACATAATATACAGCATGTGGCTGAAGCTCTAGCCAGACAAATACATATATGATTTCAGGTTTGTACTGTCTGGGTATGAGGCTGAGCTACAGACAGCACTGTGACCTGCTTTTACCAAGGCTGGTGCCAAAACTGCCTTTCCACTTCCTGAAGTGCCAAGGTTTCTTTGTATTGTATGTCAAAGCAATATAGAGCTTTCCCTTCATAGTATTATTAATACACCCATGAGGAGGATCCAACCTCCTGCAATCTGATGGGGGGTATGCTGAGCCTGGCTGGAGACATGTAGAAGAGGCTTCCTGTTCTGGTCTGGGCTGCATCCATTACACACAATATGTCAGGAAAAGAGGAGAGAGTGTAAAAAAATAATGGAAGAATGAGAGAGGATCTTTCAGGCAACAGAGACCTCATACAAAATAATTATAGAAGAAAAATTGGCTTCTTGCACAGCTATTTAACTGCTGTGGGAAGAACATGCCAACTTGGGTGGGATACTGCAAAGCCCTTTCTACACTTGGAAGTTTTAAGACAGAGTAGATTAAACAAGCCTTTAATCCAAAAGAGACTTCAAATGTTCTACTGTGACGGCGACCATTCTGTCTGCTACATGAAGGATCAAACTAGAGAAGCTTCAAGAGCAACACCTGAATTTGGGTGCTAGGACTGTACTAATCTCCTAACCTTCACAACGTGCAGGAGCATGCAATATATTCACTCTTCAGTTGAGACAGTGCACATAAATCACAGCCACATGAAAGAAAAACACTAACAGAAGTTGTTCATAAAAATTTGTTTGGTATCTACTGATACAGTCTAACAGTGATCAACACCACTGCTTTTTTCATTATGGCTGATGAGTTAAAAATGTGATGTTAGTTTGAGTTGCCTCAAAGGAGCTGAAAACAAGGATTCATCTCAGCAAAAATTCAAGCAGTTAAAATGCAGACCTCTACATCTAACTTGGGCACAGATTGCCGTTATTGGCATTAGAGAGAGTAAGCACCTCAGTTGATTAGATAGATGCCTAATTTGGGATGGGAAGTATCCCACCTTAAGAGCTACAGACAAAAAAAGTGCTATGTTTGGAATTTTAGTATGTGCCTAATCACTATACATTGGATAATTCATCTTTAAACTCCGAGGCTCTCATTGAAGAGAAATCTTACCATTTGTTTGCCCTTGTTGACCATGTGGTGTTGTAGTTGAGAATCAGAGCCTAGCTGGGGTACAGTAAATGACATGACGTCCTGAAGATGTTCAAGAAATGACAGGGTGATTTGGAGGTCTTTTCCAACCTTAATGATTCTATGATTCTATAATCTCTGTCTTAGAGAAAGCTCACGCCTCAGAAGAGTGTTTACATCCCTGACTGAGATGAAAAGATGAGAAGTTTAAAAAGTTCCATAGGAAAATTAAAATGATTAATCATGAATGATTTTTCTATTGAAATGCTGTCAGTTTAGACAAAAAAAAGACATTTCTTGTCAGGAAAATGTTTTTGCAGAAATAGTTGTTGACCATTTCTACCAGAGTCCTCAAAGAGAATAGAAACACAAAAGATAAAACTTATTTACTGCAGCCTGAGCTCCTGATTCTAGGTGTTATTCAATGAAATCTGCAAAGCCCCTTCTCACTATGTTAGAACTGAGTTTAGTGACTGTGGAGCTGATTTGGTTTTTTTTTTGTGTGTGCTTTTGGTTTTACCTCTTTCTTATTTTTTTTCCCCCTGTATTAGTGTAATTAGCAGTGCAAATCATGACATGACCATGACATTATGACAAGTGTCCTTGGTTCTAAAATATTGTGGCTGCACCCAAAATGCTAAATGGAAATGGTCTCTGTCTCTTGATGCCTTCTGAATGATGTCCAAGAATTATTCTGGTCTGGGCTTAAATTACGCCACAGTCCTCTCTGTGAGCACAGACAATTCTGTCCTTGTGCACAGAAATGCTCCTTGGTGCTGTTTGTGATGTTTCAACGTCATACCCAGTGTTATTTTATCAGATTTTGAAGCAGGCCTTGATTACCTGCCCCAACAGTGATTGACAGTCTGAGATGATTAAGTGAGGGTAAACAACTCTATGTAATTACAGAAGTGGAAAAGCAGGACCATGAAGCAGCCAGAGGTGATTTTTTCACGGAGTGCTGCATGTGTTGAGACAAGCTCCGAGTCTTGAAAGAATGACAGTTTTTGAGTTCTCAAGAAATGCTTCTGAAATTCACCCAGCCTGCTTGGCAGACAGGCTCACCTCATGCCCGGTGACATGGAAATTAGAGCACGTCTACCTCTTATTTCAAGTCAGGACAGCACTGCCCAAATTGTCCCAGAAGAAAGGAGGAAAAGCTAATGTCGTTACACCAAGCAGAAAGAAGGAGCCACTGAGAAGCTGAGATGACTTTCACAAGATTGTCCAGCTGATATGTTCAAACTGATGTGTTCAAATACTAAAATTGATGATCTACATTTTGCATACTACCAAATGCAAGCAGGATGATATGGGAACAATGGGAGCTCTAACGAATTATTTTTGCAACAGTGGTAGTACGTCCATGACTCCCAGAACTGCTGTAAAATCTCTCTTGTTACAGAATAGTAGAGCTTTGTTGAGGTACAGCCACAAGCAACCTCTGGGGTGTTCTGCATTTCTGTTAATACGTCCCTTGCTAACACAGAAATAGAGGATGAGTGGCATAAAAGGCATTTTTGCTGGTTTTACACTCCTCCCATCCTTTTCAAGCTATTCTTGGAGGTATTAGTACAGCCGAGACTCAGTTCTTCTGTACTGGCTAAATAATGCAAAAAGACTTGGACGCATCAGAGACCATGGCTTGAGGAACTTAATCTCCCAAAGCAGTGTCTGAATCACTGCATGGGGCAGTCCCCAGGACTTCTGATGTCTGCAGCTGAGTTTGGTTTACTGCAAACTTGAAGAGGCAGCAGCTGAGTTTACCTGAACTTTCTTTCTTGCAAAAGGATTCTGTTTAAAATGCTGACTAATCCATTAGACAGTGAGCTCCTGAAAGCTATTTTAAGAATATAATCATTTACTTAGTGAAACCTTTTCCAGCGTAAGAACCATCACTCTCTTTCAGCTCTACAGAATGTGCCTTAAACAGAACCCCTTTCTGCAGAACAAGAGTCAAGAGACAATGTCATCATCACATAAAAAATAAACCTTCCTTCAGAGAGATTCTGCTAAGGAAATGCAGGAAATAGCCAAGCATTCTCCCAGGGAAAGGAGGTGCATGTGCTGATAGGTGGGAGAAAGCTTGTTAGGAAAGTGTGAGTCTTGGTGCTAATTTTGGAGGTTTGTTGATCCTACCTAGCTCAGCTGAAGCTGAAACAAATTTGGGGAAGCATGAATTTCTACAGGCTGAGCTGGATTGAATTTGGAGGTCTGTGTCTCTCCTTTTACTGTAGGGAGATGCTGATACAACTAAAGTTTTCAAGTTTGGGCATTTTGGAATGGGCTGCCCAGGGAGGTGGTTGAGTCACTGTCCCTGGAGGTGTTCAAGAAACATTTAGATATAGCATCGAGAGACATGGTTTAGTGGGGTTATTGGTGGTAGGTGGTAGGTTGGACTGGATGATCTTGTAGGTCTTTTCCAACCTAGCTAATTCTATGATTCTATGATTCTATGATTTATGCTTAGGTGATACTAATTTGGTTCTTGTAGCTTGATTTTTCAGAATTTTTGTCATTGTTCAGAACTGTTTCAAGATCAACTCTTCCTGATTTCATCAACTGCTAAGAGTTCTCAGTGCTTCTGCAAAGTAAATCCTGCTGTGTTTTTTTAGCAAGACTCTAACTTTGAACATAACCTGTTCTAAGTCAGTTACATCAGAACTTACATCAGAATTCTAGGCAAAGATGAGGGGAAAATGTAATTCCTTGGTAGCTGCGATTTTGAATTATTTTCTCTTTTCTTTCTTTGTTTAAACTCTGTACACTTCATAGTTCCTGGAAAAATGTAAGTCTGGAGTTTTACTGCAATAATCTTCACTAAAAATCCTGTATCTAAATCAGTTCTGCTGCCTGAATATGTCTGAAATTCTGCGATCAAGGAGGGAAAGCCTCTGATCATATAATAAAAGACTCAATTGTAACCTATAAGCATCAAAGCACAAACAAAGGCTGCACAGGCAACATCAGTGAAGATATTTGTCAGCCTTTGAAATTAAGTCTTTCTCCTGGGGCTTACCAAGCTGGCCATCTATGTCATGTCTAAAAGTGCAAGACTCCAAGGTGTCAAGTCCTGGTCCTCACATCATGCTTTATGATCTGTGTCCTCATTTCCTTTCTGAGGAAACCAGGAGAGGTGGCATATATTTCGTCTCTGTAGGCAACTGGGATGCAATCATAGCACACAGCCTGGTGTAGGAACAGAAATAGAAGCTGAAGGCCAAGTCAGGTAGGTGGAGCACCTCAGATACTTCTGCTCAAATATATAAGTCAAGGCCCTCACCTTTTCACTCACTGCTTCAATTTATCTGGAAAATGGGGTGCTTTTTCTTGTTTCTGTAGATGGTATTCATACCTGTGTCTTTCATTTTGAGCCTACAGACTTGCTGCTCTGTTGTTTTATGATAGCCTCACACCACCAAATTAAGTGGTATCATGTTGGTGGACTGGCTTTTACTCCACCTCAGCCCAATGGGAGATGCCTTCTGGGTGGGCTAAGGCTTACTTATTTGGGGTTTTCTGCACAACTTTCTGGTCCCAAAAGGCTCCAGCATGCCAGTTCGTATGTAATGAATAGCAACAGAGAAAAGAGAAAATGAAAACACATTATCTTCAAAAATAGACATTTTAAAAACAATATTGGCCTATACAGGGAGTGTAGTGTAAGAGGTGGGTGTAACACATAGGAAGTGATAAATAGAAACTAAATAAAGTCAGATGGGTGTGTTAGTCCCAAACCTTAAACAAACATGAGAGGTTGCTGGAATCCAGTCACCTTTCATGTTGCTTCAGCACAGGATCTTTGGGATACTGAAGCCAAGCAGACACACAACAAAGTTTGCTCTACCTTAAGAAAATCTAGAAAGCTTTCCAGAAATTTGCTTCATGTCTCTTAACAAGCTTCAAAGGAATATCCAGGAATAACAAGCCTTACAAATAAGAAATACTTAAAAATTCAGCGCTTACATAAAGCACTGTGAACCAATTAATTTCTTCTTCTTTTATGACACTAGACCTGTTCTTCATCTCCTCTACATAAAGTGCTTGTGCACCTCTAGTGCAGCAATATTTTAGTCCCTTAAATGTGGCAAGGTAGAAGTAAATGTCATCATTACCTTTCAAGCTTTTTCTTTCTGGTATCTTATTGGTAAGTGTGTCATGTACATCTTTATTGAGGTCTGGTGCTCAGTGAGTATGTGTTCATTAGAATTCTACCTGGGGAGCATTAGCTCATTTAGTAGCAATCTGGTTTGAGTTCTAGAGGTTACTTGTTCAGTTCTTGGAGTGTCAGCAGAAATGGTGGTTGTCAATCTGTTTACACTATTGCAAGCTTGAAAAGCTCTAGCATGTTGCCAAGACAGGAGAGAAGCAAATCTTTCATTTGTCAACTTTCACAACTCAGAAAATGAACTTGCTATCACAACATAAAAAAAAAACACTAGTAAACTGGCAACAGTGGAAGCCAATTAATTCTTGCCTTTTGTTTGATAAAGTTGTTAAACGAAATGCAAAATATTTTCACAAACATTTTAGTTAGCAGGTTGCGTAGAGAATGGTTATTCATAAGTATATGAAGAGCTTTCTTTTTTTCTTTCATTGTTTTTATGTTTATTTTTCCAAACTTCAAAGAAATTCCATGTCCCCCTTGCCATTTTAGCTGTGTTTTACCTTCATACTGCGCTCATGCTTACATGAGGTAAGAGAAAGAAAAAATCCACAAATTATGCACAGATCATGATCCTTAATGAGCTTTTGTGGCTTTTGTGGAACATCTCTGCATAAGCATATTTTGCAAGCCTGAATTTTTGGACACTGGAATAAAGAAACTTAAGAGATGCCCCATCTGGCCATGGTCTCTGAGCACTCAAGGACCATGACTTCAAGATAGCTGGAGATGGATTGTTAAAGAAAGATTCTCTATATGGTTGGAAAGAGTGAGACTCAGATCTCATGTTTCAAAACCATTGCGTGCTGAAGAAAGTGAAATATCCTGCACTTCTGAAGAGATTCTCTCTTAAAACTGAGTGTAAACTGTGGTAAAGTAGTGCAGAATGTAGTACTCAACATGAGCGATAACTTGACAAATGAAAGATACAGCTTGTTCATCAGTTTGTTTATCTACAGTCCTAGTTAAAAAGAAGTCTCTTAGAGGCTTCTGCAAAACCTGCGTGCTTCAGCAGTCCTGTATCATAGTGGAAGTAACTCATCAAATAGGGTATTCAAAAGGCTGGAACAAACAGAATGGAGATGCTAGTTACTGACAGATCTTTACAAAATCAAGGCTACCTTCAGCCATACTGTTAGATCCTAGTTTAGTAACTGCAGTAGGCAGGGCATCAAGAAGTACATGATGTACAGAAAGAAGCTGAAAAAGATGCTGGAATCAGAGACATCCAATACAACATGTTTTTTTAAGCTAATCTTCTGCTCGGGAACTTAAGAACAGAGTTCTGCTTGTCATCAGTTCTCCATGCGAAACGTCTTCAAAACAGAAGTCTTACATCATTTGATTTTCCGTGCAATCCCTGAACCATACGAACACTCTCCTTTGAAGGTGATAACAGACATATTTCTGATAGGTAATATGTCTAATCATTAAAGCTGTCATTACAGTAAGACATTTTATTGGCTCTAGCTCTTGGGAGGTCCAGGACTGTGTATTTTAAGTCTTATGTTGTAACTCCTGACTCTTAGAGATATTGCCTCCAGAGATCCTGTGAGTGCAAACTTTCTGTAATTATCTATGTACCATTATCAGCTTCACACACTGATTTTACCCTGACAAATAACCATACAACAAAAAGGCAGTGCTGAATTGTGCCTTTGTAAAAAAGTGCCATGCTTTCATAATAGACATGAAATAAAAGGTTTCATTTCTATCAACCTTCAATCCACAGTGACTCAATTTCGAGAAAATTAAAGTGAAAAATGAAGAAAGGCTTTGGAATTTTAGCAGAGGAACAATGAAATCCTACAGGCATTTAGTAGAGATGGCCACAGTGAACCTTAGAGACTCAAATTACTTTTTGTTCTTCACATATTTCTACTCTTTTTCCCAAGCCGTTCATTAATCATTAAATGCCACTCTTTAGAATGGATGTTTGCTCCCTCCCACACTGGGAGATGATTCGGGGAAGATGACTTTACAGCAAGGAGGCTTGAAGATTTCCAGAGGCCTCACTCTTTCCATTGCTGGTGTATCAGAATACCCCCAAGGATATGGAATAAAAGGGGAAAATTTCAGAGAGCTTTGGTCCTTTTCCCTGAACTTTAATACCTCCAGCCACTATGAAAGGTTTGCTTGTGTAAATTCAGTAACAAGGCTGTTTCTGCTCTGTGATGAGGTAATCAATTGCTCCACATCCTAGGAAAGGAAATGAACACAGCCAATACCAACCAAAGTATTTAATTCAGGTGCTTGTTGCTGGCTCAGTGTGCTCTGGCCAGGAGAAAGAGGGGATGACTTGGGGACAGCCTGCAGCCACCATCAGCAGCAGACATAGTGCAGTAGAAGGTAAACAACCTCTGGAAATAAAAGGCTAAGGAATGACATGCAAGTAAATAGTAAACAGGAAGATTCCGTAGTAGCCTAAGAGGTGTATTCAAGTCCAAAGTCCATAGCCAGTTGCCTATCATGAAGGAGGCTTCTTCTGCTGCCACTCCACATACCTCTTCATTTCTGATCACTCACTGCTCCACTCTTTTCAAGTACTTGATCTCAGGAAAAGATCTGTCATCACTTAAATCAGTGAGAGTTGTACATATGAAATGCAGTTATCCACTCTCCTTGTTTGACCTTCATGGTCGTGGAGGTGTGTCAGTCAAGAGAGATTTTAAAACCTTTCCTGACTCATTAGCGCTGCCACATATTTCCAAGAATACCATGTCCTCACTGAATAAGTTCTGTTAAGGTAGTTGGCCATTTCTATGCTCATTTGTGTAAGGATCTTGGGTATGGAGGCCAGCTGCCACTAAATGGTCTGTGTATACACAAACCAGCTCTCATAGGATCATAGAATGGTTGAAGCAAGAAGGAACTTCTAGATGTCCAACGCTCTGCTCAATCAGGGGTACCTGGAGCACTTTGGCACGCACCATGTCCAGATGACTTTCGAAGATCGGAAGATCTTGCAGAAACATAGAATCATAGAATGTCTTGGGTTGGAAGGGACCCCAAAGATCATCAAGTTCCAAACCCCCTGCCACAAACAGGGCCACCTACCTCCAGATCTGGTACTAGACAAGGTTGCCCAGGGCCCCATCCAACCTG
Organism: Numida meleagris; assembly: GCF_002078875.1. NCBI lineage: Eukaryota > Metazoa > Chordata > Aves > Galliformes > Numididae > Numida > Numida meleagris. The sequence goes on along the minus strand of NC_034410.1, from coordinate 2,112,987 downwards.
GTTTTGAAAACCTCCAGGGACGGAGCATCCACAGCCTCTCTGGGCATCCCATTCCAGCACCTCACCAGTCTCTCTGTAAAGAACTTCCCCTGACATCCAATCTAAACCTTCCCTCCTTGAGCTTAAAACCATTCCCCCTTGTCCTATCACTGTCTAACCTTGTAAAAAGTTGATTCCCCTCCTTTTTATAATCCCCTTTTAAATACTGGAAGGCTGCCTCCTTCCAGCCTTCTCTTCAGGCTGAACAAGCTCAGTTCCTTCAGCCTGTCTTCGTAGGAGAAGTGCTCCAGCCCTCTGATCAACTTTGTGGCCCTGCTCTGGATCCTCTCCGACAGCTTCACGTCTTTCCTGTGCTGGGAGCCTCAGACCTGGGTGCAGTACTCCAGATAGGGCCTCACGAGGGCGGAGTAAAGAGGGACAATCACCTCCCTGTCCCTGCTGGCCACGACTCTCCTGATGGAGCCCAGGGTACCACTGGCCCTCCAAGCTGCTAGAGCATGCTGCTGGCTCGTTTTCGGTTTTTCATCCACCAGGACCCCCAGGTCCTTCTCTGCAGGGCTACTCTCAAGGAGTTCTTCTCCCAGTCTGTATACGTATCTGGGATTACACTGAGTCAAGTGCAAAACCTTACACTTTGCCGTGCTGAACCTCATTAAATTCACACAGGCCTATCCTTTGAGTTTGTTGAGGTCTCTCTGGATGGCATCCTTTCCTTCTAACATGTCAACCACACTACTCAGCTTGTTGTCATCAGCAAATTTGCTGAGGGTGCACTCAAGCCCGTCATCGATGTAATTGATGAAGATGTTGAAGAGCACTAGTCCCAAGACAGATCCCTGGGGGACACCATTTGTCACCGGCCTCCAGCTGGACATAGTGCCATTCAACACAACCATCTCCAAGGAGGAGACTCCACAACCTCTCTGGGCAATCTGTGTCAGTGCTCCATCTCCCACACAGCAAAGAAGTGCTTTCTGATATTTAGCCAGAACTTCTCATGTTTCAGTTTGAACCCAGTTTCTTGTCCTGGCATGGGGCACCAGGGAAAAGAATCTGGCCCCATCTACTTTGCACACTCCCTTCAGGTATTGATGGGATCACTCCTGAGACTCCTCTTCTTGAGGCTGGACTGTCCCAGCCTCTCCTCATGCTAGAGATGCTACAGCCCCTTCATAATCTTGGTGGGCCTACACTGAACTCTATCCTGTATGTCCAGGTTGCTGTTGTACTGGTGACCCCAGAACTGGACACAGTACTCAAAGTGCAGCTTCACCAAGGCTGATGAGATCAGAAAGATCACCTTTCTTGACCTGCTGGAGATATTTTGCGTTATGCAGCCAAGAATGCCAGTAGCCTTCTTACCAACAACTAAACACTGATGAATCATGTTCAACTTGGAGTCCACCAGGACTCCCAAGTCCTTTTCCACAAAGCTGCTTTTCAGATGGGTGGCCCCAGCACATGCTGGTGCCTGGGTTTTTTCCTCCCCACGTGCAGGACTTCACAGTTCTCCTTGTTGAATTTCATGAGATTCTCTTCAACCCATCTCCGCAGCCTGTCAAGGTCTTTAAGGATGAACCTCCATCCATAAATCACCCTCTGGTGAGTCAGCCACACCCCCTGGTTTTGAGTCATCTGCAAATTTACTAATCCCTAATTGGGTGCACTCTACTTCATTGTTCTTGCTGTCCAGATCATTAGTGAAGTTAAAGGGACTCAACTCTGGAGGTGATCCACTCACCACTGACTTCCAACTAGAATTTTCACCACTCATCACTACCCTGTGGGTCCAGTCATTCAGCCAGTTTTCACTCCACCTCACTGTCTTCTCATCCAGCCCATACTTCAGCAGCTTTTCTATGAGAATCTTATGGGGGAGAGTACCAAAGGCCAAACTTAAGTCCAGGAAGATAATATCCCTCATCACGTAGGTTAATGATTTCATTGGAGAAGGTTATCAGGTTAGTCAGATATGAATTCTCTTTGGTGAATCCACGCTGACTACTCCTGGCCTCCTTACCTCCAAGACAGAATGGGTGTGTGGAAATTGACAACTAGGTATGGTTCAGGTAAAATTCAAACTCTCAAATTATGCCACAATTTGAGATGGTGTTAAATGACATGAGTTCCAATTATAGACTATTCTAGTAACTTATCAGTAGAGAAAATGAAATTCCAGGTTTGTGGACATTCCTTAATTCATTAGTGTAGGTGTGACCACACAAATTAATAACTTAACAGTTTTATTCAGGTTAGGTAGTTGGACAAGAAACTTATATGTCTGAGAGGCAAAATTTTGGAACTCAACTATGCACATTATAGGTAAAAGTTGAGCTCTGAAAGGAGCAGAGAAATGAAATACTCCGGAAACCTCAGCAATCTTTAGTATCGTATAAATGAGATTTTCTCCTGAAGCACATGTTAATTACACAACAGATGCTCTGATGATCAGAAGACCTAGTTAACAACCAATTATCTTTCAGTGTATCCTTGCTGTGGTGTGTGAGCTTAAGGACCTGTTGGAAACTTCAAAGCTTTGGAAGAAAGCCTCAGTGAACCCAAAATTTACGTACACCTTAATCTATTCAGAACAAACTGTTGTTCTCTGTGAATCTTCCATGGACACAGTCAAATTTAGAGACATCAAGTCTGAAACAGACAGCAAAAAGCTCACACCGGCTTCCATTTCCATGCTTTTCCCTCTTTCCCTGGAATTAGGTTGTAATTTCCACACTAAGTGGTCCCTTGACCTTCCTTTCCATTTTAGAAACCTTTTACTCCAATTGTACTATAGAACTATAGTAAAATCCAGTTTGTAAGAGACCTCGAGATCATTTACTGCAGCAACTAGGATCAACAATTAGACTACGACTTGGGAACTGATTATTTCCTGTTCATTGTGTCTGGTTCCAGAGAAAGGAGCTTGTGACATGATGAACACTACAGCTGGAGTGCATTAATGCAAGGGGAATTCCTGCACATGGAACATTTGCTCTATGTCTCACATGGTAGAGACGATATTGAGGAACGCTGCTGGTGGGAGGCTGAGCTAGAACCTTGGACAGGGCCTGCTGTACTTTTCGCTCTGGAATGATCCTTCCCCTTCCCACTTCACTTGGCAATACACAGGTAACCAGATGAAATGGAAAAGTGAGATTTGTAATATTAATCACCTTGCAAACAGTTTCCTTCATTAGCATTAGATCTTCATGGGCCAACTAAAGGCAAATGTGTTTTTTTTTTCCCTTATTTTCAACATTTGGAGTAAGAAAAAGGAAGGAAGGAAGGAAGGAAGGAAGGAAGGAAGGAAGGAAGGAAGGAAGGAAGGAAGGAAGGAAGGAAGGAACGAAGGAAAAAATATAGTAGAAAACAAAATAACGTCAAACAGAATTTACCCTTCCTTTCCTTCTAAAGTTTTCAAATGCAATTCTTCTAGCAGTAATATATGACTCTACAAATAGTACAGCTCAGGAAAACAAAATAATGTAGGTTCAGCACCAGGCTAATTTTAGTTACTTGACTTTAGGATTGGAACTAGTTCACATCTGGATGACTTATGGAGTAAACAGGGTCAGTTTGTTTGTGCCGACAATGTCCCTGCCATTTCCCAATGGGAAATAGAGGGAAGTGATGAAAGGTTATTACCACTTTAAGGTTTCTTGGAGTTCTGTTCAACCTGAAATATGTGCTTAAAGACATGCTATGCAGCACCAGCTCAAGACACTTTTCATATTCATAACACTTCAGGGCTTTTTAGCTGAGAAGACATAATCAGAAATCAAACATAGAAAGTTGAAGGTATCTAGCTATTAATAACTGAACATAAAATATGCAGTTCTAGTCCAGTGTTTTGACGTTTTCAGTTCCAGATCTAAGGATTGGTATTGTTCAAGCAGGTCACTAAATTTTTCCAAGCAATCCTAATTAGAATGCTTTAAACTTTTGCTTGTATACTGGAGACATCCTGGACTGGCTTTTTTTATGGATCTCTTGAAGACTGCAGCAGTTTGGGGATCTCTGTATTTTTGGCAGACAAGTTAGACTCAAACAGCCATGGGAAGGGACTATTTGAGCTCTTGGCAGCAGAGGGAAAAAGGGAGCCTTAGTCAGAATTACATAAAGAACACTGAAGTCTTATACCTCTCGCTGCAGTAGTAAATCAATATTTTATTCACATTTTAATAACTGATACTATGAGGAAAAAAATAATACACAAATAAAATATTCCTCCTTCTTCTTAGAGTATTTATAGCAAAGCCAAAAGCAAGACAGTCTCCAAACTGTAAGTTGGAAGCCACATAACTATTTCCCCCTTTTTCTGTTCAAATATAACTTGCACTTTAAAGACCAGAAAAATATTCAGTTTAGTTTTGTTGATAGATAGCCACTTCTCATACAGATCACTTTAACACTGAGACTTTGAGGATTTAACTGCCCTTAGAATTTATATTTCCCTGTCTTTTGCAGTCTAAATTACTAAAATCCCAAGTTATACCAGTACAAACAACTTTTGTGTTACTATGGACATAAATTTATGATAAGGTGAAATAACTTTAGCAATCTAAAAGTTTTCAATATGAATCAAGCACATCAGTCTCCACTGCAGCTCAACAAGAGGATCACCTGGAACAAAAGTCTATTCTTTGCATGGAAAACAGTTCTCAACCAGTTCTGAAGAAAAACACTTTCCAAAACTTCTGCAGAAATGTCTGTAGTTTTTCACACACCTTCCTCCTGACCTAGAGGAATGATATTGATGCTCCTCACCTGGGAAATCAGAGGAACCTGCACTTGTTCAGTTTAGACCTACTACATGTGTCTTAATCTTCGCAGTCATGTCAACAGAAAGCGAAGTCAGACACCTTCAAACACACTGAGGATGTTCTGAAACACCATGTTCTGAAGCAACTAAAGTCAAATAAAATAATAAACATGGCTATACTAGTACTGAGACTTAAATGAGTGTTATTAGAATGTACTGATCCAACAATATAGGTGTAACTGCTTATTTGTTGCTAGATCAGATTTTATAACTATGATCCACTGTATGTGGTAAGAATACTTTATTAGCACCCAAGAAGTCCGGGTGAGAGGCAGAATTTCAACCAGCATCTCAGTCCACTGGATCCCCAGTACAGTGCTGACAACAGTTCAAAAATCTGCATTTTTTCAAGCACCATAAAGATGGTGCTTGGAGTCCAACGCTGCCTTCTCAGACCCTTCGCAGAAAATATGTCTGAGTCATGTTGAAACTGAAAAATTCTCTGTACAGAAATGACCATCAAAATTTTCTTTCTGTTTTTTCATTCAAGGACCTGTTCACATCTAGCTGATTCATGGAGGGAACTGAGTGAGTATCTATGTGCCCTCTAGAAGCAACTCCACAAGTGCTATTTCATCCTGAAATGCCTGTGACATTTGAAATGAGTCTTTTGCTGGAGACACTTCTCTCTCCACTGACTATGGAGAGGGTGAGATGAATAGCTTACAATGATAAGATATCTCAACACAGGCAAGAAAAACCCTACACTTTTTTTTTTTTTTTTTTTTGGCCTTGCTGCAGAAAAGATTCTGAACTAAATGAGTTAATGACTGGGTCTAAAGGATGAAAAGTGTTTGCACAAATGTAGAAAAATTACCTTACTAAATTACTTATTTTTGTTATCGTTTTTCTGAGAGAACGACAATGTTCACGGGCCTGTGCAGCAGGATTCAGGAAGAGAGCAGTCCAAAGCCAGCTAGTCGAGTCCAGAAAAAAATCTCCAGAGGTTGATTTTTAAAGGCAGTGCGGCTTCAGGTTTAGACAATCGAGCCACAAAAAACCTCCTGCTTCCTACTTCTTGCCTCGGTCAGGGGTCTCTCAAATGATGGTATAGTGTGAATCGAACCGAAAATACATTCTCACACATCTTGCTCTCTCAGCAGTAGGCAAATCCTTCATACCAAGCCTCACACTATTATAGGTAACCTGGAAATACTCCGGAGGCTGTCAGCAACTCATGAAGGTCAACAATTTCCTACCACCACCTGCCAGGAGTTTTTCTCTCATTGAAATTTGGGACTGACACGCCGAGAGGTTTATGAGAAGGGCAGAAAAGCAATAGAAGAGGGATAAGGGAATTTTCTTCCCTTCTTCAACAACGTAACATCCCACTATAGCCCAGACACAGTCTCCTGACTCCTTGCGTCATTGTCTGTGCACACAAACACACCGCCTACCAACCACGTCCTGAGCCGAGCTCTGAGCGTCAGCTCTTGGCACCGATGTCTTGTACTATATTTCTCTTTTTTTTTTTTTTTTTTTTTTCCCCATCCTGTGTTTTGAAAGCTTGTAGATGAATGTTTTACTGGCGAGGACTGAGGGGCTCCAAATTGGCATGGTGATCTCCCCACCGGGTTGGTGATACCATCAGTGCACCACGAATCACTCCTCATTACGGCGCTCGGAGATGTGGCTTTCCAAGCTGACAGGCAGGGCTAAGACCCGAGCTTATCCCAGGCTACCAACAAACACTCTCTTATATTACACAATCCTGCCGGCTCCATACTCTCCACCAGCCCTTGTGGATTTGGGAATCTATGAGATTTTCTGTTTTGCAGGAACTGAAAACTTGAGACTATTGCTAAATTTGTCCATGAGTGAACACACTGCAGGGACACAGTATCCTAGGGAACAGGCCTAGGCACTGATTTCACCCAAAGCAGAAGACCAGGCTTTGCTCTCCAGGTGCTTCTATGCAGTTAACTCTCTCATTTTGCTTCCCCTTCTTCTCTTGCTATTCTACAGCTAAAAGAACCTCCCCCGTCCTTAGTTATCCAGCCCTTTTCTCCAAGGCTCTCCATCTACACATGTATAGCCCATAACACAGAGCTTTCTGATGGACTCTCTCCTCTTTGAAGGTTGAAACTTGAGGTCAGCCAACGTCAGTGGGAGTTTCCTCTAGCAAAAATAAACACAATTCTATTCTTTATTTAAAAACAATTTTAAAAAATAGCTTTAAAAATTTAGTCTTTATGTAAGTCCCACTTTCAGAGAACCTAAATTAATTTTACTGGTGTCTGAATTGACCCTTTATAAGAGCTGGTCATGACTTTGCTTGTGGAGCATTTTTCCAATGGAAAAAAAAAAGTTAAGTACTCTGCGAAAATGTGTTGATTTTGGTGGAGCTGTGTATGAGACTTGTCAGGATGTTTCCAACTTCCATCTCTCCTACCACCTCACCCATCTGATGCTTCCCTTGGAGCTGGCCTGTTGCTTCAGGATACCTTTGTCTGCAGCCCGCTGGAGTGAGCTGCCTAGAGAAGCAGGCTGTGTGCAAAGTGGCTGAGCTGGGACTCAAGAAATTCTCTGAACTGCTCACATTGCTGCTTCTTAGTGGCATCCAGGCGTGCAACAGAGCTCAGTATCTGGGTAGCAGCTCTTATTTTAGAAGAAGCAAGTTTGGGTTAACTTTTGGACTCTGCCAGCAAGAGATGGTGCTTTCTCCTTCTTGCCTGCTCATTCTTGCCATCCTCCAAGAAATGTTAAACTTGGAGATATAGGAATTATGAGTGCCTGGACAATAGTACTCACCAGCAGCCCTCTAAGGAAGATTTCCTTGGTGCCAAGGATTGATATTGTCCTTACTGCAAACCTGGTCTTGTAGGAGAATGTCCCTGCCTATGGCAGGCAGTTTGAACAGATGATCTTTAAGGTCCCTTGTAACCTAAATCATTCTATGATTCTTTGACTTGATATCCTAATAAAAGAGGGAAATGCCCTATGACTTGCAGAGGAAGGATGGCATCCAGGCAATGAAAATTTCTGGAGCACCGTCATTTCCACCTATTTCCATCCTCTTTAGTTTGCATGGCTTTTTGGTTTCTTTTCCATTCTAATTTAAATCTCTTAATTTATGCAACACTTACTGTACCTGAAAAGCATACCCGAACAGATGAAGCCAGTATACGGTATATAATGTAAGCCAAGTCTCTGAACTGTAAAATCATATCAGCTGATGATAGCAGAACCTTCAAGGGATCACTCATTCTTCTTCTTGCCCCCAAGAAGAATCAAGACAGTTTCAATTTACTTAGGCTTTCTTATGCTGGTCTTCTGCAGAGGCATGAATTTCAGTGTGTTTGTCTTTATTCGCTAGAAGAGACAGACTTCCTCCCTCCTATGAACTCCTCTGAAATATAATATAGGGTATGGGATAATTCCTATGAAACTCTGTCCTTTGCTCCAGTTGTTGAGACACACACTACAAGCTGGAGCCATGCCATTCCTCCACATTATCTGTCTTCGTTTTGACTGCTAATCCATCACAGACACAGTGACTACTCATGACCTCCCACACAGAAGACAAGCAAACAGTATTCCCATCTGTCAACTGTACTCAGGAGGCAGCAGGTCTCTATGCTTGTGCATCTGTATGAATCTATACACGTATGGAATATGTGTGAGCATCTGATGCTTTGGTAAGTCTGAAGTGTTTTACACTACGTTTTAGGTGATTTATTGTACTTTAGCACATTCATAAAACGCATCATGTTAAGCATATGCATAAAAATAATATATAGGTTACCACAAAATTTTTATGACCTTAACCAGATCCGTCTTGGAATGTCGTCTTGAATGTTTCACTCCTGCAGGTGAAAAAACATATTATTTCAACTGAGCTTAGGGTAAGTTGTTTAGTCAAGACAACAATATTGTGGAGAGAGCCGTTACCTTGGTAGCGCTTTGCAAATTTAAGTACTAATGAGAGCGGTTGATTTCTGTCCTACATCCAACATAAGGTGTCTATGACTACTGAGTCTCCAGTCTGCATTCCTCAGCTGTCCCATTCTCCTTCTGTTTGCAGACAATACAGAGTCAAGTATTACATAAATATGCTGCATAGTTACAGTATGCTTTGAAGATTGAAGAGATTTCTAGTAAGGAATGTTACATTGGTGGGAGACTGGTAAAAGCGAGAAGACTACATCTGTGACAAGAGAAAGGTTGGATGTCTGGTGACAAACCACAATTCAGAAAGGATTTACCTTTGGTTCTGCCATTAAATCACCATTGCAGCCTTGGGCCTATGTTTAATTCAACTAAATTTACACATCAGCTAAGGTGGTTAGTCATGGGCAGCTTCTGCTACAGTGATTGGAAAGGAGGTAATTCCACACAAGGTGTAACTACTCCCATGGCTGCATTAGAACGTGGATTTGAGATTGCAGTCATCTCACTGAAGATAAGGGCTGGATATTTCTCCCCACTTGCAGTATGAATGTCACCCTAACTGCCTGCAGTGTTGATAACTGCATCTAAGCCAATCATTCCAGGCTCCATTTATCACCAGTGAAGTGAAATACATTCTTTGCAGGAGTAAATCATTGGACCTGTTTCATTCCGTTATCTTAGAAGAAAATGAATGGCATCCTCAATTCTATTTTCTATATTGGCTGTGTCTCCATAGACTATAAAATAGTCTAGGGTCTAGACATGGAGGTTGAACAGATAGTTATTTTTACTTTAGAGGGGTAAAGGAGTGAGATGAAACTAATCCTAGACTTCTGCTTTTTAACTTCTCAGTTGCAAATATCTGAGCTACTCTTCTGATTATAACTTCAACAAATAAATTTACTCCTGTATTAACTGACATATGTTAAATTCTATGGAGGAGTAGAAATCACTCTGTGTTTAAACCAATGTGAACAAATAATAGTAGTTACAATGATAATTGAAGAGATGGCATGACTTTGTTTTCCTATTAGTGTTATAGTGGAAGTCAATTCAAATCTTCATAGGCATTGTCCACAACCCCATATTTGTTTGCTTGTTTCCATAAATCCACCTCAGATACCTTGTATGAACACATGCTTTTATCTTGGATTCAAAGGTGAGAAAATGAATTCTCCTGAAGACTGTTTATCTCAAATAAGGAGGCACTGTTGCTCACATATATGACTATATACATCTCTTCTTATTGAACACAGATGGGGTTCATAGAATTAGGCTAATGTGTAGATATTTAAGAGCAGGACAGATTTATCTTTAGATTAGACTTCCTCAGGCTCTGTTTTAACATTGTGAAAACTAAAAATATATGGGTTTTTTCTTCTTGTTGTTGGTTTGTTTCAAGAAGGAATGAATTTCCCATGTAATGAGCAACATCTTTAACCTGAAATTCAAGAAAAATATTAAATATTATGAATTGGCGCAAGCACTTTATCAACCTATTACATCATCTCATCCATAAATAATGGTAGATGTCTTATATTTCACCAGGTTTTTGATGAGCAAAGCTGTATAAGGTGTATTATTAATTCATCGTTAGGTCTAGATCATTTCATACTTGTTGTGAATCACAGATTTACTGTTTTGGTGAGGAGAATAATTTTGAGGATATGGGAGAGACCTTTCATGTAAGCACAAACTTATTTTTTGTACTATGTGAGTAGGGCTGAAAATGTATTTCTGGCTGTGATTCACAACTTTTTTTTTTCTCAGCTTATCCCCTATTAGGCTTCAGTAATTGAAGTAAATATTCATCTAAATTTCCTCAGCTAAGATTCACAGAATGGATGCATTTTTATATTAAAATATTGTTCTGTAAAGAAAAAAGTTATGTCTTTACATTATTTACAGAGATGCTGAATTTCTCAATGCTAAGTTCAAATAAACAGATATAAGTATTCAAATCTGGAAACACACCTCTGTGGCATGCAGGACACTGGAGAGGACAGTGCTGCATCTAAAGGAGTCACCCAGAGAAATCCAAGTCTGAAGAGTAAGCTGTGTTCTACAGAATTCAGTTTCGGTTCTTGCCCTGAATGCTCCCAGAGACAAAATAAGCCCAATTTTCTAAATGTTTAGAGAAGAGTTTGATGAAATAGATTCTGTCCTTAGATTCTCGGTATCAGACATCTATGTGTGTATGTATATGCATAAATCTGTATTTTTATATATATAAGAAATGTGTACATATATATGTATACATTTCTATATAAACTATCTGTATAAACTACCTAGAAAGGGCAGAAAATGTCAGGATCATAGTGAAGTGCTAATGGGAATATCAAGAATATATGACACCAAGCCACCCCAACTGCCCTCTACGACAGCTTCAAAGAAGTAGTAGATTTTATATATCCAATTTCAGTAACGGTTTTAATATAGGTAATGTCATAAGAAAACTGGGGAATTATGAACAGGATAGGCTAACTGAGATAAAAACAAAGTCACTGGTCTTTTGCAGTGGAACTGGAATTCTCAGACTGATTTCTGGCAGAGTATGAAATGTGACTCCCAACCAGTATCCATCTACTTAGGCCACTGATCTCTTCTGTGTGACACTAAGGCTTAAGGAAGGATCTCGTAGTTACAGAGATGACCCTTTAAGCCCAGACCCGGATGAGTCTTACTTTTATTACATAAGAAGGTTAGTAATATCTTTGTTTGCTCTGTTTCAGCTCAGAAGAAATCCAGCAACCCTTAAGTTTTGAAAAAATTTCCACTGATCTCCAAGAGGGGCTGACCTAAGCCTTAGGTCACTGCAGTGAAAATATTTCTGTCTCTTTCAGTCTCTTTTTCTATGTGTCATTGTTTGGACAAGACTTGCATTTCTTGTGTTTTGGCTGCACAGAACCACAGCCGTGCAATAAATTCGTGGCATCCTGAGATCACCTATATATAATGACAATTCATTTTATATTCCTTATCTAATTTACCTAATCTTCAATGAGGGAAAATAAAAACTCTCGCTCAGGATCTGACTTTCCTGACCAATGCTGAGGTTGAGTGAGGCAATTGGACATGATTATTAGAAGACAGCAGCCAAGCCAGATAGTCAAGAAGAGCCAACAGGAGAAACTGGAGAAGCCAAGGAATGATTCAGTCCCAACTTCAAGACAAGGGAGTGGGAAGCCACAGTGCCTACACTGCATGTACAAACAGGGCAAGGAGTCCACATGGCAAAAACAAAGTCAGGTGGGCTGGTAAGAGCAAAAAAAAGGCAGGCGGGTGAGAACAAGCCACGGAAATGTGGCCATAGCCAAGTGGCACACTGAGCAGCCAAAAGCAACTGGTGTGGCTCCTTTCTATCCCAGATGGGTGGAGAAACCATGGCTTGGGTTTGCGTTCCTGTCCTGAAGTCCCCTGGGAAATGGACTATGGTCAGTTCTAAATGGAGTGGCAGAGCAAAGAAGAGAGGGTGGTATTCGCATATTCATTACAGGAAAAGGATCAGGTAGGGTTTGAAATATTCCCCTTGTTACTAACTGGTAGGCAAATACATAAAAGGCCTTAGACCCAGATCCTCAAGAAAGTGCCTTCTTCTCTTTAAAAAGCAGGTATTGCATAAGATCTGGAGGGCTCTGCTGTGCAAGAAAAGGCCCCAGAACTATTGTCTTTATCAGCAAACAGCATTGCATAGAAGTGGCACTCAGAACTGACGTGATAGCAAGTTTTCGTGTAGCTCTGAGACCCGTGTAAGTGCAGAGAAACTCATGTTTTCCCAAAGTTAACAAGTTCCAGCACCCCTCTTCTTCTGTCAGTTGATGACCTGTGGGATCAACATCAATCATAAACTGTAATCCAGAGGGAAAGAGATGGCCAGCACTAACTTCTCTTACAGTACTAATAAAACAGAATCCCGACACTTTTTAAATGACAGCAAACTCACATCTTCAAAGAGCTTTGGTGATCCGCCCTAATCTTTCCCCTGTATGATGCATCTCTGACCCCTTTCCTCCCGATTCTTAGCGCTAGGAACCTACTTTAACTTATAAACCGGGCTATGCTGTAACTGCTGTTAGAGAGGGGAGATCTTGGAATATGCAGTGCAAGCTGTGGTCCAGTGCCATAGTAGGGAACTGTGCAATATTGCCATCCAAGCCTCCTTTACTCCTGGCTCTCCCCATTCCACACTGAGCCCTGTGACCTTCTCTCTGGCATACAGCTCAAAGCTCCAGATGAATTTGTATGATCCCGTACAGTGCAGCTTTCCCACATCAAAGATTCTGGCTTAACAAGTTTTGTCTCTGTGCTTTGACTACAGACAGCCTCCTTTTTTAATTGAGTGTTTGTAGAGCATCTAACATAATGGGAGTCTGCCACCTACAAAGACGATTGATGAGTATTTGTACAGTGATAGTAACTAACCATTAACTGCTTTTCCTCAGCTCCAGGAGAAGCTGTAACAAGCTGTTCTTTGCTCCTTTTTGAAACAAGGGGAAAAAATCTCCTTCTTTGAATATATATATTTTCTATTTTGCAGTGGTGCATTCCAAGTACCGCTAGCTCTTGGCGGCCGAGGAAAAACATGACTCTGCCAGAAATTTTGCTCTTATGTCTAGTTTCCATGTTTTTTCAGAGAAGATCATGCCAAGCCCTCACTGCTATTGTCTTTTCAACAGAAGGAATATGCCAATGCTTTTCCAGCCTTTCAAGGCTGTTTTATAGAGGGATGTATCATGACGTTGCATCCTGTGCCCTTCCTTGTTATTTTCCGAAACATCATTTTGCCAGGATCATTTGCTGGAATTTCCAAACAAGTTATCCAATGGTCAGTTCTCTGTGAGCCTTTCAAGACTGTTCTTACACTAGATTTTTTTTCCTCGGAGAAAGAAAACAAACAAACAGCGTCTACTATTTCTTCTTTGTGCAAGGTAAGGAAAAAGAAATTCTAAAAGCTTCCTGAACTGGATTGTTTTAAGTAATGTCTGAATAGAACCAGAGAAATGCTAACTTTATATCTTTCTGAATGTCCCCATCCATGCTGTGAAACTCAAAAGATTAGATGCTATGCAGATATTTTTAACGCTGAAGGAGAGAGCATATAATTGTCTGCTCAGCGTTTTTGCATGATTAACGATTTAATGGCCAGAGAGAAAGAATCAGCAACACTGTAGAAGAGCCCCTTTAGAGTACTGAGGGACAGTCATGATTTTCTATGTGGTAAGAAAAAAGCTAGATAGCATCTAAACATCACCTTGGATCTTCCTTGGGGAAGGCTCTGAGCAGGGCTACGTGGATGCACCAATTTAGCGTTGCATAAGAGCTGCTCAGGGCACCCTGAAGCAAAGATAGCAGCTCTGAGAAGAGAGCTGGGGAAAAGCCAAGCAATAGGCCTCAGTTCATCAGCTGTGCCTGCTGCTAAACAGGGTTTGGCCATCACTTGCATACTGTGGAAAGGAAAATACGTCTGTGACAGTACTTGCTAGCTAGTGATTCAGGCCATGGACTTTGGTTTTAATGCTAGGGTCTGGAAAACAGAGAAGAAACTCTGTTCACATTCTGTTCACTCAAGCCATTGAATAGAATAATAATATGGCTTCATGTGGTTCTCTGTTACTCAGGTGGGTTTATACAGAGGAGAGAGAGATGAAAGTGTCCGGAATAAGGAAGTCACTCCATCAGATTCCGTATTGCAAGAGACACTTTACACCTTGACTGGAGTCACTGGATAGTCTTCAGCCTGACAATTCTGCTAATTATTCTGCTTCCCTTCATTCCCTCCCCCAGAACCTGATCCCAGCAGATTGCAATCTTCTTCACACTTCAGGATAAACACAACTTGTACACACAGTTCCCAAATTACCTGGATTCCAAAGGCAACGAAGCTGCAGGAACTCAACTGTTAAACCATGCCACTCCTTGCAGCATCTACTTACTGGCATCTCGCCTGCACATGTGGACACACACAGATGCACGCATACCCCTACCACATCTATGCCCCCGCGGATCTATGAATTTGAAAACTGCATTGTGCCTGCATAGAAAGTGGGAGTCTGCTGGTCATTCCCTTTGGAGTCAGAATGACCCTGTTCTACTTCAGGGAAGAGTAACAATTGCTCCCCACATTCTCTTAAATTAGAGCTAGAATGTTTGTCGTGTTGGTATTGTTACACTACTTCTTGTTCCCCTCACTACGGGCATCCCATTTCTCAAGTCTTTTCAGCAGCTTCAGGATATTCAAGTAAGAACAAGTTCTGATGTTCTTCTTTACTGGTGTTCCTCCTGTGTTCTGTAAATGAAGGGTATTACATATCTCAGATGGCAAAGAATGATGCTCAACTGTGGAACTGCCTATTTCTAGGCCCTGGAGTTTGTTGCTTCAGCTTCCATTGTTAGCTGAATAAGCAGGTATTGCAATAACATGAAGGGATGAATCAAGATGACCTGTTAAACGCTGCATTTATCTGATGGTGAAGACCTCTCCTTCCTACATGACCTGAAGTTGAGATGCCATGCAAAGAAGACTAAAAACCTGAGAATCTTCCTCTGTCACCTATCACTTAGCACATTTCTGAAGATATCCACGAGTGAGAAAGAAGTGTGAACTACTGCTTATAGTTTTATGCTCTTCCCAGTCCTTCCACCTGCATGGATTCTGTCACAGAGAGTGTATGGACTATTAGGGTGAAGGTGTGAACAGGAGCTATGGCTACATTTGCGTTAACTCCCAAGATTTCTTATTTGGTTTCCATCACACCAGCTTTGATGAACAGGCAGTGCTCTGAGGCTTCGTGGCTTTGCTTCCCCTCCTTTCAGAATGAAGCAGGTGTTACTTGAAATTTCCCTTGAAACAGGAATCTCAGTTTCTACCCCTCAGTGCAACCCCTCTATCATCAGGACTCACACATTCCTCGTCACTTATTTTACAGCTAGATTGCAAGCTCCTCTGGGTGCAGGAAACCAGGTCTGCTTTTATAGAGCAGAGAGATGAGAAAACTTAATAGTCTGGAGGTATGGTAGGATCAAGACAGGAAAACAGAGAAAGGAGAAGGCAGGAGATTTGATATGAAAAGTAAAGAGGAAAACAAAAACTTTAAGCACAAGGGGTTATTAATGGAGATAATGACAATAAGGATATGAAAATGAGGGGTTTACTTTATTGACTTTATCCTGATAATTGATAGTTTGGGGACAGTTTGGGGTCATTCAAGTTGTGTATGTCTGAATACCTGCTGAAGAAAAACGTCTTGAAAATGTGATTCCCATTACATCAAAGACTGAACGGACAATAATATTGAAAAGAACTCACTTATATACAGTTATATACATATCTGTATGTATTTATATTTTTATATGCATATATAGTGTATGTAGATGTTTCATATCTATAAGTAATACATACTTGTGTTATATGCAAAAAGTCTAGTAACTTTATAGTCTTATGAACTTTATGGTCTTTGTAACTTCATATAAGGAATGACTGTAAGCAAAAAGATGTGATATTTGGGATGGTTTATGTCAGGACTGATAGACTTATTATGCTGGAATTCCCCCTTGTTTGGCACTTCAAAGCTAACATCAAATATCAGTAGGGTTTGAGGAAGCCCCAGAGGGGAAAAATAACTGATTTTTTTTTAGTTTTTAGTCCGTTGCTACTGACTTTTCTGATGTAGAAGTTGTAAGGGATGTTTGGAATAGGAAAAGGAGAAGATCTGACACTCTTGGTCTTCTTTGGAGCTCAGTTTATCCCGATCTGGGTGGGTGGTGGATTTGAACTCACTCTTCAAGCAACAAGCTGGATGATGAGCACTCAAATGGCTGAAGTTAGGTGACATGAACCCTGACTTCAGCCTCATAGCCCCACAGTCCCCAGCCTGTGAAGTGAGGGTGGAAACGTGCCCTTTTCTGGTTGAGCTGTCGGACCTTGCTGGGCTCCGTCACAGCACTAATTCAAGCCACAGAGGTACCTGCCATGGGTGTTTTGCTGCTCTGCACTCAGTTTTGCTGAGCAGCCCTTTCTGCTTTTCCCTCAAGGACCTCAGCGTGCTCAAGCCAATAAAACCAGACGGATGCGTACGTGAGGGCAATAGGTACAACCACACGCACTTCACTCCTCAGTAAGCTGAGCAGAGGGGAGCGGCCTCACATGAACTCTGCTGACCTCAGATGAACCACAATCAACTTTCCCTTGCCATGCACTCTGTTAATTCATCTGCAGCCTCCCAGAGGCCCCTTCTCAGCTGCATCCCACTCGCTTCTCTCCGGCTCTCCTCAAAATCCTCCGCATCCACAGCTTTGCTTTGGCAGCAGAGGGCACTGCCCCCTTCTTAATTTTTTTTTTTGCACGCTCATCCCCTCCCTCACTCTCCTCCAAGGGCTGCAATTACACTCCCAGTAAGTGGTGCTGTCTGTCTGCGAGCTCCTGAACGTTTGATTTGTCTTGGCTCCTAGCTCTGACATGCCTGGGAAGGGCAAGGAAAGGAAATGGGTGGGAGCTCCCATCTAACCACGAACTTGTCCTCCCCCCTTTTTCTCCCAATCCCCTTCCCTCCTCCATCCCAACCAGAAGGATCTGGCTGCGTTGCATAGAAAAAGTTGCTCTGAAAGTTTGGTTTGTTTTCCTGGGCTTTTTTTTTTTTTTTTTTCCTTCTCTTTCAAACGAAATACGCTGCAAGCCTCTCCTATTTCCATTCACTCACAATGCGGCAGAGTTGTTATTACAAAAGGCAGAGCGTGTCTGTGTGCGTGCCTGCAACGTGGGTCTGCTTGCTCCCATGTGCTGGTGTGTGGGTGTGTAGTAAGAAGCGGTATGCGTCTGTGCGCCAGACCTGTGCTTCTAAATAGCCACGTGTATTTATTTGGTGTTCCTGCAGGTTTCACAGTTTAAAAATGAATTTTCCTCACTGTCTTTCTCGAGATCTATTTATTTTCTAGTTTTTTTTTTATCTGGATGAATGCTGAGTAGTCCCAGGGCTTGACAAGAAGACCTTTGGGGTCTGGCTGTAGGTCCCCCTGCTCATTGCAGGCAAGTTGGATGAGATGGCTTTTGAGGGTCCTTTCCAACTCAAATGAGTCTACAATTCTACGATTCTATGAACGGAGGGGAAGGTTCAGGCATGAATCTGCTCTCCATTTCTCTACACCTGTCTGGATCTTACATTGGCATTGCATAGCGATACGGCTTGTCTCCCATTTTACCATGCTTTTGTGACTAAAGCAGATGAAACTTTCATCTGCCCTGTAACTATTGAGGAGTTTCTGACATTGTCTAGCTTTGTTTTGATTACCAGGAAAGATGATGGCACAACTGTAGCTGTGTCTCTTAACAGGACTCCCAGCCTTCATACGATGCTGTGGATCAGAGCTGTACCTGGGCACATGTCACAGTACTTCCACACGGAAACAGAGGGTGAGTGAGAGCCTTAACAAGAGTGTGAGGAATCTATAGCTGTTACACACTCCTAAGAAAAGATCTTTAGGGTCCCACACCCTTGATAGCAACACTGATGGACTGTACCACTGAAGCAAACCTTTTGTTGTGCCATTAGACAAAGATACTCTCTGCTCTTATCATAATCCATATCCCATCCTTACCCCCTGAACACAGTCAAGGGTGCCCAGAGATGGGGTGGGTGAAATACAGAGGATCCTAACCTCAGCTTTGCTCTGGCCTTTGGGGTCCCTGAGAAGCCCTGGGTGCAATCTATGCCTTTCCCCCCAGGCAAGCAGCAAGTGCTGATGAGAAGCATATGTCATAGAATCAGAGAATCAGAGAATTCACTCTCTTCTTGCGACCACCTGTGTCAAAGGACACAACTTACCAGCTGTTAGCTTTGGTCTGGTGATCAGAGAACCACCACCTCCATGTTCAGAGCAACGGGGCCCAACATCCCCTGGTTGCCCTTGCATGCTTGGCTCATAGGGTCCTTCTCTAAAGCTCTGCAGTGAAGTGCTGTGAACTGAATGGAGACTATCTGCAAAGTGACTTGTAGCAGCCTCTTGTGTTCTGAGGAGATGGTGATGCTCTTCCCACCTGGCACTGAGCTGGTGGCAAATGCCTGGAGGCCTGTTTAAAAGGGAAAAACACTTGACAGCCCCATCTGAATTTTAAACCTCTGCACTGCCATGTTTTTTATTTTTAACTTGGCTCCATGTGAGCGTTTGACAGCCAGTGCTAGCATCTAACCTGCTGTCCTCCCTGCTTTGAAGGAACCTCAGCAGACAAGCAAAGCTGGGAGGCAGCTGGACTTTGATTTTTGTTTTGCCAAGGGTTGGTATCCTCAGCTCATAGAGGGCAAAAGATAGGATGGGAAGGGTGGTCTCTGTGCTTGCAAATAGAAGTGAGGCAAATGGGAAGGAAGAAACATATGCAAAATATTTTCCCCTGGTTTGGAAAAGGAAGCATGGAAAACTAACAGCCTCAAAGCACAGGTTGTGGCTTTTGGGAGAAAGAATGTGAGCAGTCACTTTCTCATCCTGTTTCTGTCATTCCAAGGCTTGTGTGAATGGGCTGATGTTGAATCCCAGTTAGCCATAAAATAACAACAACAAGTCTGCCCAGTGGCTTCAATTTGCCAATTGTGAGCTTTCTGCACCTACAACAGGACATGGAAAGACGGAAATCTGCAAAACATCCCAGCTAGGAGTGCAGAATCCTTGAAAAATGTAATCTCACCCATGGGGACAATCTGATTAAATGAGTGTTACTTATTGTTCCAACACCATGGCAATGTCTCCAGTAGGAATACAAATCACTTAGTATACTGAGATAGAGCCAGCTGAGCAGGTACCGGGAATGAGGGAGTTGTTAATTAGTCACTCAGGAGGAAGAGCTATTGCTTTTTTGTTTATTTATTTGCTTGTATTTTCTGCCTCCTCTCCCCATTTTTTTTGTAGTGAAACTAATGAGATAGAGTGATCGAGTGAATACTGAGCACATCACAGTGTTTCCCTTGGCCAGATGGGACAGCTGTGCAGGGTCCTGAGAAAATCTCAGTGGGCACAAATCAGCACTGTCTTGATGAAGTCAGCGAGGGTTCTCATCTATCACTTGTTTTATTAATACCACCCTGTCTACAGGTCCAGACTCTCCAAGAACACATCTTCTATTTCATTGCCTCTCATTGAAGGCAACGTGTGAGTGCTGATTTGCCCAGGCTTAGGATCTGGTCCAGTTCTTTCTTTCCATTTTTTTTTTTTTTTCCCCTTCTCTCGTTCTCCCTCTCTCTCTTTTATAGCAGCATTGGAATTGCTGTAAGGTTTACAGTGCAGTAATAATCACCTCATTATTATTAATAACCATGGCAACAGAATGGAAATTAATCACACTACTTCTGTTTATCCCCATAGAAACAGAGCCAAAACAAACAAGACTTACCCACAATGCCTATTCCTAGAAATCATACATACTACATAATTACCAATGAAATGAACCAGCAACTATGAGCTGCCTAGGTTTTCCAGTAGCACCTGGGGAAAGGTCAAGGGTATATGATCAGGTCAATATTCAAAAAGGATGTGTCCTCTGATTGAAATCAGTGGATGATAAATATCTCCATTAACTGCTCATTTTGTTGGTTGGCACTTTTCATTATATGCTCTTACTGGAGACTTACTGCTGTGTTACATTGACAGAGATAGTCTTCATTTCTTGCACATTTTATGGGATAAGTAGTTCTAAGCTGCTCAGCGAATTGGAGGAGAGACGTCAGAGAATTATCAGTTTCTGAAGAAGCTCCATATACAACAGTTCATCCCATCTGCCAAGCAGTAAAGTACCAGTACAACATGGAATGTAATAACTGGATAGAGGATGAACACAATATAGATATCTTTGTAGTGTCATCATGCAGTAGATATGGATGTATTCCTCATGCTCATTTCCTATGCAGAGAAGTGAAACTTCAAAACTTAATTTCACTGGAGAATCTCTGTTCTGCCAGTCATCCTCCATTCAGATTCATCGTCATAGCAATCCAACCCCTCCAAAAATCATTACTGCATTTTATCCAGGCTGTCACCAGCAGACAATCTAACCCTTGCATCTGCTTTTGCCTACAACTTAATGACACATGCGGGAGACTACTTTGCAGCTTTCAAAGTAAAGAATTCATCCCTCAGATGATCCTTCAAAACCAGAAGTTCTGCTGATTCTTATCTGCAGATGCAGCCTCACAGATCAGAGTTGGTGCAGAAAGATGAGGGAGGCACGGGATGTAATGATGATTAAAACACAGCCCTCTGAGAATCTGTATGTTGCAGCAAGGTCTGGGCAGACTTAAACCCTCAGGGTACTTGAATTCAGTTGTATGTTCTCTACTGCTTTCAGTACAGAAGTGAAACTTAGCCATGGGGAGAAGGGACGTGTAGCTGCCATCTAAGCCTTGGTGGATCTTCTGACTTTAATTTAGTCTCCTGCAAATCCAAAAAAAATCATATCATATGCCTCTTATCTGTATCTCTTGCCCTTAAAATGGAGAAAATAATCTCCATACTTTCCTAAATACCATTTACTTTGTTTACATGGTATACAAATTTTGGGGGAGAGAGGAGCTCTCTTGCTATGTCACTGTACTGTGTATTTGTACAGAACTGCCAAACCATGTTCAAATGGAGGAGTTCAAACTGGAAATGATGGAGGGAACAGCTCTGAGAACAATCTACTTCATGAGGTTTAACTGACCTTTTAAGCTTCCCAAAAAAGACGGAGTGGATAATTAGCTGGGACGAATCCCATCTGAACATCCTCCAGCTCGTCCTCCTGAATCCAATTAAACACAACTTTTCCATTTAAGAGGACAGTAGAGGAGAGATTGATATTGTTATTAGGCTGCGCAATGACACCCAGAAGTATTTTTCAGCCTGTTATATATGATCCACTCCCAGAATTACAATTTCAAGTCCAGAAGTCACCAGCAGGTCCATGAAATTACAGGCGCTGTACGCAGTGCCCCTCAAAGTAGTTTAAGAGCAGGGACGTGAAAATTGGTGTCAGCACCTTTGCAGTTCTGCATCATACATTATTGTCATGCTCTCCACTGACTATAGATAAATCCCAATGAGATTTCCTTGAGTAGATATGCAGGATGCGTTTTTCAGGTTATTTGGCTAAAAGCTAGTATCATTAACTAAAGACTGGATGAGGATTGGGAATGCATGCTCTGTGCTCAACCTGGCCACCGACTGAAACCACAGAGACTGCCTCCCACTGTCAGACTGGGGCAGGAGGAAGCTCCCTGGCCCTGGAACTTCTAACATGACCCAGAGTTACAACATGGACATTTGATGTGCATATGGGTGTCCCTCCAAGCTTCCACCTTCTGTCCCAAGGGTTCTATCTGCTAAACCTATTTGTCTTCAGGACATCTCACAAGGCATGAGATACTCACTCCGAGAGAGCTGATTTGCTCCCTAGAATGCACATGTATATTTAATCATATGGATCCAATCTGCTGTGATTCAGAGTTCAAATAATTCATTCATCAGCAGCAAACGAGGATTAACCATCTTTTAATGTTTATGTGAAGAGTCTTCCAAAGAGGAGCTACTACTCCAACATACCTTTGGGAAGCTGAGAGAAAGACATACTGGCTGAAATCCTCTTCTTTCATGCTTCATGGGAAAACAAGATAGATCACTTAACGATTTATTCTTAAAAACTCTTCATCACTTTTGGCAGGAAGAGGTCTTATTTTGCATACATATTAAATGTGTAGGTATACAGTGAGACATGTAAATGCTTATTCCCACATAGTCATTTCCAAATAGACTCACATACCCACAGAAATGTTCTCACAGTGCGGCGTAGCATGCAAAACACAGCAAGTTACTTGCTGTAGGGGATGAATTCTTCCTGTGATTCTCATAAATATCACTGACAACTTTTTCTGCAGTTGAAATAGGACTGGCAGGCAGTACTTTTGTTCTTCCAGCTTCCAAGAAGGAAGAATTCAAATAAAACATTATGAGAAATAATAAGCAGAGTGGAGCGCTGTAATCAGTTTCCCGAAATGTCTGTGGAAATGCCTTCATTTGAAGGCTTTGGAAAAAACAAAATCCTAGACAGTTGCATGTCAGGAATTATGTGAGTAGAGTGGTTTCTTCCCCAGAGGAAGAAGATGGAGCAGATGACCTTTTCCTGCCTTCTTTTACCCATTTTTGTTTGCACCTGTAATTCTATGTCTAGACTTGCCAACTGTCTTTGAAAACTGATGTACACTGACATAGTAATTTATCCATAAATGCAAACTTAGTTCCCTGTAATTTACAAAAATAGCACTGGTGAGGCCAGGTCTGGGGTGCTGCGTTCAGTTCTGGGCTGGAGCATTTCTCATATGAAGAGAGGCTTAGAGAGCTGGGTATGTTCATCCTGGAGATGAGAAGGCTCAGAGTGATCTCATAAACAGGTGAATATCTGATGGAGGAAATAAAGTAAGAAAGAAGGCAAAACCAGACTCATCTCTGTGGTGCCTGGTGGCATGGCAAGAGACAACGTAGATAAACTGAAGAACAGCAAATTCCATTTGTAATATTTTTAATGAGATGGTTGTTGAACATTGGATGAGACTGACCATAGATGTTGTGCAGGCTCCATCTGTACTAGACCTGTTTGGGATGGAGTTAATTTTCTTTGTTTTAAATTCATGACCAAAACAATGCTGTCATTAAACCAAAGTAGTAGCTATTGCTGAACCGTGCTTGCACAGTATCAAGGCCTTCTCTGTTCTACACTCTGCTCCCCTACAAGTGAATAGGTTGGGGCGCATGCAAGTTTGGGAGGAAGCACAACCAGGAAGATGACCAGAAATAACCAGAGATATTCCATGATATACAACAGGACATCATACTCAACAATAACATGAGAAGGAAGGTTTTAAGGGAAATTAGCCTTGTCTTTTCTCAAGAACAGGCTGAGCATTGGTCTGCCCATGGGAGGTGGTGAGTTGCCTTTGCAACACTTGTTTTCTTTCTCATTTATCCCAGTTCTCCTTCACTTAGTAAACAACTTTTGCTTTTTACTATTCCTTTCCTCTTCCCCTGTCCCATTTGTGGGGAGTGAGGAAGTGAATAAGAAGCTGTGGGGCACTTAGCTGTGGGGTTTACCCCAAATTCCATCCTTGAAGATACCGAAACCCAGCAGCAGACTGGACCAGACGGTCTTTAGAGGTTCCTGCCAACCCCAGTGATTATGTAATGCTGTGACTGTTGGCTGCTGTTGTTGAGTGTTAGTGTCCTGGGCTCCTGCAGTAGAGAAAAATCATAATAAGCATTCAAGTTTCTAGAATACCTATATTCTTTTTGATTTTGTCATTTCAGTGGAAACTCTCCAACTGATAGCTTTGGTATTTTTCTGGCATGCCTTTGCTTGAATACTTCATAGGGTTTTTCTTGCTGTAGATTCATTGTGTCTCATCACTCCCCACATTCATAAATACAGATCTTTGATTATTTGCACTTTTTAAACTCAAAGGAGGGCACAACTCTTCCCTAAAAAGGTCAGTGTGCAATGCTTCTAGGTGTATGACCAGACTGAATGAACCAACAAGTAGGGACAAGGAGCGTCATAGATCAAGAAAAAATAATTTCTTAGCTCTTGAGTAATACAGTATTTTAATGGGTCTGTGTAAAGCAAAAATTTTATTACTATGAGAAAATGTCATCGTGCAAGTTTTCTGAGCCTGAAATAAATCATTAGGTTTTGTGTCTTGGAAGAAAACCATTTGTGGAACACTTAAAAAAGTGAAGCTGTCTGTCAGCTAACTTGAATAAAATGAGAGTCACAAACTTTTACATAGAGTGTCATGGGGATTATGTTTTTTTTTCTTTAATCTGGAGCAGAATCCAGCCCTAATATCCTTCCTGCTACTTACTGAGGATAACAACATTGCATTTCATGATAGTACTGCCAACACAAAGTAATATTTTATACCAAAGACATCTACCCACAAACTCTGACCTTTAAAATATTATATAAGGCTCTTACTAAGAGATACAAACAGTTTGTAAATGTTTGGAGGGATGATGAAAGGAGAAAAGTACTTCTCCCCATACAAACTGAAGATAGATTTTGCTCAAATCCTAGCTTACTTGTGTGGGAAGGATTTCTCAGTTCAGGAGTCATACGTCCAGGCTATTCATGCAAGGAGTTTGATGCTGTATTTAGTGGTAGAGCTGGAAGCTTCATGATAGCGATAACTTACAAAAGCAAGCAAGACATCAAGTCCTCAAGGTATACATCCTTGTTCAGCATGATTTGATGGTGGCAGGATGTTAGAAGCTAAGAGATAATGAAACACAGTTAAACACAACGGCTTTCTTGATGTTCAGATTCCTTAGGCAGCCTTATGGCAAGGAATGTTTGTAAAGGCAGTGTTTTCCTGCAGTGGGAGAAAGGTTATTAATATCTTCCATCTTCAGCATATCTCTCTTCTTTTTATCATTCCCACAAATGTGCTGCCTCAGACAGTTGGTCTGAGGACTATGGCAGGTGGTCACTAACCACTTCCAAATCAATTCCAAATCTCTCAGAAAGGCATTGAAATCCACCATCTCTCCATCGTACATTCTGATTTGCAAGGATCATTCTTATTTGTTTGCTTCTTTTAAGGGCAAAAAAGTCATTTTTCTTGTTACTCCCCATTAGGCTGCCTCTCCTAACAATAAATTGTTTGGCCATATTCCAGATCTTTCCTTTAGTGATCTTCTGGATGTGAATTAGTTACAACTCACAAGTAACAAACCTTACAACTGGCTTCACTTAACCTCCCCTGCTCATTTGCTACTCTTTCTGCCTTGTGTTAACTCCTCCAGATCATCAAATCAATTGCTTGTCAAGACATCGTTAGCCTAATGGTTTAAAGAGCAGGTAAACCCAAAGGAAGAAGTTGCTATCAGCATCCTTACATGTTTCTTAAAAAGGCTGAAGGCAGTTTATAAGATTCATGTGAGGTTACAAATAAAAAACAGCTGAATGATTGCATCATCCTCATAATAAAAAGATAGGTAAAAACAAAGCCAGGCTTTTTGAAGAGAGGGGAGAATAGTCTAAGAAAGATGTTTTAAGTAATAATAATGATAACACCAATTACAATACACTTGGTTTTCTAAAACTATCTAAATCTGTTACGTCCAGCCCTATGTAAAGATGCATATGGCAGAAAAAAGGGAAGGTGTGACACAAAGACCTTGCACCTTCCAGTGCACGTTTGAGGTTTTGCTTTTCAAGTTGAGTTTCCTCTGAGGATATTGCATCTCTTGTCTTCAACATTTGTCAGCTGTGAACAATCGCAGGGTTTCTTCAGGCTCAAGAAAAAGAGTTAAAATGTGTTCTGGGAGATACTTCAAATAGAAATGAAAGTCTGCAATGGAGGAAGAGTTACAGTATTGACACCATACCTGCTGACTAATTACATACGTGGGCAAGTGCATTGGGGCGTATGCTACAAAAAAAGTCTATGAATTTTTATGTAGGGATTGAAATGACTCAAGAAAGACTATATTTTATTTGTTTTCCTTTTAGACAAGGAATGTTTTGGAGATCAGAGTGCATTACAATTTCTCTTTTTCTTTTTTTTCCCTCTTCCCCCCAAATGCTAACACATTGCCCTAATCAAATAAAAGGAGAAAGTTTTTTGGTGGTGGTGATGGTGGTGGTTTTGGTTTATTTTTATCTTACTGGAATTTCCTAAATGAGTAAAAAAATAAAAATTAAAATATTTTAGTAGAAATTTACAATTTTTTTCTTCTTAAATGAAAGCAGGATTTTATTTTCCCAAGAGATATTTTGAGAAATTCAGAATTTCCTCACCACTTCAATGTTTATTTTTCAATGAAATTCTGACAGTGAAAAGAAATACCACTTGTTATTTTGAGGAAAATATTTAAAATTCTGATAAAAAATATTCTTATTTTCTAGAAGTTTTGCAAAATTTATGTCTGCTGAATCTAATTCTTGGCATTCTAACCCTTGTGTTCAAGAATTACATGCAAGAATACTGATGGAAAAAAAAAAACATATTTTAAATCAGTTCTGAATAAATATTTCAGAAATTAGACTATGTCATTAGAATTAACTTTTTCTTAGAAAACCAAATCTATTCATTTAACCAGAACATTCAGTTTTCAGGTCCCATTAAAAATGCACATTTTTATAGCAAATTTGTACTCTATAGACCAGATCTTCATTGATTGTAACAGGAGGTGAGATACCCAGCCCATAGGACTATGTAATTTGTGGTCTGAATTTCACTTCTGTTGCGTGTGTTTGAAAACACAGTTTGAGCATTGGCTGCTTTCACCAAAGCATAAAGCAAAAGTATCTCTACTGTTATTATACGAGTGGGGAAGAAAATCAAAAGCTATACGGTAGAAGTATTCATACTCAGGGCCTTAATTTTGCAAAGATTTTGTGACTTTGTGAAACAGGAGTCTTCTTTAAATCAGCCTAAAAGAAAAGAAGGAAAGAATAAAATTTTGATCTCAATGCAAACATGTAATAGACAAGGAACAAGGAGTGAGTGTAAAACAGAGGAATTCAAGGAATCAAAGACTACACTAATGAAGATGGTGCAAATGGAATTTCAGAAAGATGTCAAGGCATTGCCACTGTTTTATAGGCATTTTGTAGACTAAGGAGAGCTGATGATGGAAAAGATAAAGAGAAATATAACGAGTTTATGAAAATTTTAGTGGATTTTTTTTCCTCTGACAGAAAACATTATGGTTTCTAACCCTTTTAATAAAGCGTCATAGCAAGTTGTTAACTTTGGGGAAGACTTAAGATGCTCTGGAAAAATTCTGTCCAAATAATGGAGCATAGTCAAGAATAACCTAAGAAATCATCTCTCATTTTTCTCAAGTCAACATGAAAAGGTACTTTTTCAGACCACCTACTACGATGCCTAAGACAGCATCAGAGCTTAAGGGTGTATTAAGTAATCCAGATCTCCTGCTGTCCCATGCCACAAGGCCTCATGTGACAATATATTTGGTGAAGGGTTGTAAAAGTTTTGTGTTGTTTCGATCCCAGCTATCCATGTAAGACACCACAGTAGGTGGTCTAAAATATGGTCCTCAGTTTTTATGGAGATTCTGTTTAGTTCACTGGAGCACAAAAACAATTCCTAGAGGTATTTATGAGAGTGTTTTGCATCCTGATTTGAGAGGGAACTAATGATTTCTCATTCAAGCTTAGTTTTCCTTAATTGAATGAGGTTCGAATAGGCTAGAAATTCACTATATCCCAAAGAACAATGCAATACTCTGTTAAAAAGATCGATGGAATTCTTATATTTATTTTGTCAACTAAAATTGAAGGAAAAGATATTTCATTTTTCTAATTGTTAACACTCCTACAATGCTTGCCAGATGTGGCCTTAAAGTGAAGGAGTGGAAAATTTTCTTTACAAAATTTTCTTTAAAAAGTCTGCAGTCACACAACATTCTGTAGGGCTGGCTGCTCTGGTCCCATTCATGTTTAGATTGGATCTTCTTTCTCCGGCCAGTGTTTTTTTTATCAGGTGTTTCCCAGTGTCCTCAGCACTGATGGGATCATCACTAAACATGCAGAAGTTGAACCTGAACTCTTGCCCAAGGAGAAGCTGGAGAATCAATTTGGGGAAGCCGGTACTGAGAGCTATTACATTATCTTTCCAGCGCTGATCTTGTAGCCTAGATGAAATCAGTTATACAATCACTTTCAAATATAGATGCCTTATGGAAAGAAACTGCCTCTTTATTTTGGCAATTGAAGAAACAGCTTGTTTTCTAGATAAAGCTGACTCTGAACTCCCAGGTGTGGACTTTCAGTCTGTCTCCTTAAATCTCTCTTATCTCATAAAACGAAACTACCAGATTTGATTTAGATAAGGAGGAAAGATAAGTGCAATGACTTCAACTGAGTTTTCATTTGAAAGGGGACAGACCAAATGGAGAGAGATTTGGCTCCTTGCAGCTATGAAGCATTGGACTTTGAATGACCCATGCAAAGAGAAACAGGTCTGATGCTCAGCTGGAGTAAATCAGCATAACTTCAGCAAGACTGCCTTAATTTACACCAGCTAAAGAACTACCCCAGGCTTTCATTAATGGTCCCTGAGCAAACCCATTTGACCAGACAGAAAAACCACAGACACATCTGTTTCCTGCCCTCCATTTCTCAACCACCACACCCGCTTTTATCTGCAGTACGCTCCATGGTATGACTCACTCTAAATACAGAGGACATGCTCTCTCCTTGCCTTCAAATTAGGAAGTGAGAGGTAGGCTGTTTTGAGGGGTCCCTGGTGGACTTCTGGGTGGAGAATTGGAGGTTCTTATGTATAGACATATGGGGTTTTTTTTTTTTTTGCCATCTGAAGGATGATATTACAGGAATAATGGAAGAAATATGTTTATTAGTTACATACATTTCACATTTCTAAATCGAGCAAAGGGTACTAGTTACAGGGAAATACTACATTTTTATGTGAAGGGCATGAGTTACTGGGAAAGACTTCATTTTGATGTGGCTTAAGTATAATAAAAAACATAAATAAGACCAGATACAGAAGAATCCAGAGTAGTGCACCATGGGTTTTGTGTGCATTTCTATAGCGCTTTTGCGTGGTCACAGAACAAACAAAGGAAACATCCATCAGACCATTTGGGATGTCAAACCCATCAGAAATCCTACATATCTCTTACTTAGACTTTTGAATCTGACCTTTTTATTTTTCACTTGGCTGGATACAACCAGCAGTATTTGGCAGCCTCCAGAGCACGCACTGCTCCTGCATCAGTCTCCATTCAATTATCATTCAGGAACAACCAGAGGAATGAGGAGAAGAATAAATTAGACCACACCCATGATTTTGAGGTCCAATCTTGTGATGCTTGCCAAGGCAGAGAAATGGTGTTGGGAGGGCCAATATTTTCCTAATTGCCAAGAAAAAAAATCAAAGCAATAGACCCATATAAATAGGATCACTTATACATCAGAACCTCTTAGCCAATGGAAATTTGGAGATTTCCCCCTGTGCTGAATGATCGGCCTCATCCAGTGAATGATGCTAAAACTGTAATTGGTTGTACAATGGATTACCTATCTATTAAAAGTACTTCTCATGGCATGAACAAGTTGTCCCTGAGAACTGAAAATGAACTGGTTTACAATATGCTCTGACTGAAGCTGTTTCAACAGTTTAGGCATTAGAAACATTCCCTGTCTTGATTCAGACCAGCATTTACTTGTAACCAGCAGCAGCTATATTCACACTTGTTCTCAGTTCACATCATCTCATACAAACCCTGACCTAGATTTGCCCTTTTCTAAACTTTCATCCAGAAATTGAGAGCTCTTTCTTCTTTCTCACAACTTCTGGCATCACCACCTCTCTTTCCTATCCGACAAACTTCATATTACATCACCACTAGCCTTCTATAGTCTTAGAAAACAGCCCCCATCTGTACTCATTAAGAGGTTTTTATAACCTCCTTGAATTATTGAGGATAAAGTTAATAACTTTCTGTACTGTATGAAGATGAGGGAAGAATGGATTGATCTGGGGCTAAGGAATAATTGTGGTTATAACTCTAACAAGGAGTTGGCTTCTAATCTGGACCATCTGCATGTGTTCACAACATGCACTGATCTGCCACATATCCTAAAAACCAACTTTGTGCCTTTGCCTCTGGATTACTCTTGCATTATCTGCAGTGTTATATGGACAGTGCAGTTCATTCATCCTTGATGCTGGTGATGAATGTGAGTGCACCAAAGCAGGTATACTGAAAAAACATTGGCAAAATGGTGATTTATGAATTTACTGATTCTGAAATCCTTTACAACCCACCTACGTGTAAAGGAGAAGCTGTAAAGCAGCTCTAGGGAGAAGAGAGTAGTGCCAGCTGGAATCACAGATCTTAAGCACAGACAAAGGAGTTCAAGACGTAGCTGCTGTTCCAGCCATAGATCTTCTGCATGCCAGGCAGTAATGGGCAGGATGTCATGTAGGATATGCCTTGTAGCTGATTAATGCATAGCCACTCCACCATAGGAGTGGGCCGCACACTTTATATGCATATGTCTTCCATGACAAATCCTAAACTCCTAAATCTGGGAGGTCTAATCCATACCTACAACATTTCCTCTTTTTACACATCATTATTACATGTACACCCATTCTATACATTTATTTTATACTTCCACTGTCTAACTGCAATAGATCTTTGTGGTCTATTACCTTAAACACATTTATTTCTCAAAGACATCGAAGGTGGTATGAAGAGAGGATTGGGATCTAGCTTCACAGGAACATATAACACAGACCTTACATAAATTTTCTTCATAGCTTTGAACAAATCATCTAATTTTTACATTTTCCTTCTAAATATAATAACCATGTTACCATGTGTCCTATGTATATCACAAGAATGAGGCTAAAATTAGCTGGAGGATTGCTGAAGATGTCTAATCATTGTAATTGCAGTCCCAGTGCCAGAGAAACCTTATCTAGGTTTGGATGACACTCATCATGGGAGTTTCTCTGAACATCGCCTCTTGTTTTCCTTTCTGTTATCTCAGGAGTGCAAAGGTCTTCTATTTTGGCCAGAAAATAAAGAGCATTTGTGAACCACATACTGATGTTCAAGGAAGGAAACAGCATGTGTAATTTTTCACACATGATTCCAGTCCTGGGAGAGACCTCACTGACTGCAGCTCTGTACCAGCCCAGCCATAAAAACCATTAAATGGCATTACCACAGCCTTCCTTCCTGATTAGACCTTCTTACTCACTGGTAGTGTTCTGATCTCACAACCTCTACTCCCTCAGGTAACACCACTGAAGCCGCAGAGACGGGGCTTAGGCTGGGACTAGCTGGGCAAGTCAGGCCCTGGAGTTTGTCTGTGGACGAATGAGAGATTTGAAGAAGAGTATTTCATGGAAATGAGAAAAAAATGATGGAAAGTCTTGCTTGATTATATTAAAATATTAAGCTATTAAATTTTTCGTATACAGTGACATTTTAACTATATTTTAATACTTGCTAATTATTGATTATTGATCCAGAGCATTCCAGAAGGATTTAATTTCTTTTTTGCTTCACATAGTTCTGCAAATTACATTGGAAAAATATCTAACTACTCATCTTGCCTTTAAGCAGAACCATATTGCCCCTCTTGATAACAACTACACGTATTTTTTTTCCCCCACATTTCTACCCTCTAAATTCAGTGAGATAATTACAGCTTTCACCCAAACTCTTTCCACTGCTTTCCTCAGATTCCTCCATCACCTGGAAACTGGTGTGTCTTTTGGTTGAGTTCGGAAAAGCTACATTCTGATTCAAGGTGCAAATGCAAACCATCTTTATGACTTCAGTGGTTCTTCAGGAAGACACTCAGCAGAATTTAACTCAGAAAGAGTTCTGGCCAATTTATGCTCCTTCTCCATCGTCTCTGTGGACATTGATTCCAGTGCATCAAATTTGGGAAATGTTGGGTTGAAAATAGCAGGGAAAATCGAGGTCCTGTTTTCCTAGGTTTGTCCCTTCTTCAAATGCAGTTTTTGGAAGTTTCTCTGATTTAAGTGGTGTATGAAATCTTTTATTTTGCCTCTCAACCCCGTGACATTTATAGCTATATTCAGAGGACAACTTTCCTCAAATATAAGCAACTCCCAAAAAGCTATGAATTTGAGACCAATACAGGCAGGCATTTGAGTGAGACAATGCCTGACCCCTACACGTGTTAGCACAGTAATCTCCTCTATAATAATAACTTGAGTCACATAGTTGGCCAACTCAGATGGCTTCTAGTCAGGGTGAAGTATCGCAAGGTCTTTTTGTGGTGTCATTCACCATTGCTTTCCTCTCTCCTGCCCTCAGGCCATCCCCAGAACTCTTCCTGCACTGCATTTTGCACGCCCATGCAGTGAACCCAAACAGGGAACAGATCCAGTGGGAAAAAAAAAAATGTGATTTTTAATTTTTTTTTTTTCTGTGTTCTTTTTCAGCTGGATCGGTTCCTTGGTCAAGTTCAATGAGTGGCCACGCAAACACTTGTCCAGACAAAATGTGTGTGTCAAAGGAGAGGGAATGAGAGGTATGGATGCGGGGTGCAGAAATGCAGGGATTTGGTTCAGAAGACAAGAGCATTAACACAGAACATGTAACCACAGTCTCCCTTACTTATCCAGGTGTCTCTCTTGAAAATGACTGAAGAATTAGAAGGTTTCAAAGCCCTTCTGAAATTCTGGACTCAGAAGGACAGAGCCTACAATGAATGCAAGCATATATGCACACCGGCACAAACGCACAGTGTGATCCTTTGTTTCCACTGAAATAATACAGTGCAGAAATGATGAATATTTCCTTATCTTGGCTCCTTTCCTGCAACGAGGGAAAAATTGGCTGGTACAGAGGGGAACACCCAGGAAAACATTTAGTGTATAGCCTGGTTATTCGTTCATAGCTGTGCTACATATTTGTTGAGATCAGAAAGATTCCCTCCAAAGGTAGAAAATAAAAGAATAATGTCAAAATCAAAGTAATAACAAGAGCAAAAAAGTGTTTTCTCCTCTCTTCGATGAAAAGCCCAAACAAACAGAAGCCAACATGCTGCATGTGCCACCAGCAAAGCAGAGACTTGAACAGCAAGTCCTTTCTCTTTCCATATATACGTTATGAGCCAGTGTTAGGGTGAGGGAACAGCAACTTTAAATTGAGTGGGAAGAGAGGAAAAAGAATATCAGTCTAATAAAAGCCATTGGGGTTAGATAAATTACAGAGAAAAGGGAGAGGCAATTTCTGTCCATTTTAACGCCCACATGCAATAGGGAACAAGTGAAAATCAGACCTGGGGATAATTTGTGGTTGCTTTTTCAAATCTGTATCGAGGTCCAGAAAAAAAAAAAAAAGATATAGAAGAAAATTAATCAGTAACGAGAAAATTCCCCCAGAAATACCATGACAGAAACAGAAAGTAATGACTTGGAAATTAAAATCATTTGAGGTAGATAGGGCAAATGCTGGCAAGTACTCTTGTTCTCTGTTGGCATTTCATGGAAGCAGGAGATCCCATTACAAGGATGTTCCCATGGCTACAAATACAACCTCAGTCAGCACCAGCTCTACATATCATTACACAGTTGCCAAAGATTCACTTGGCAAGAAAGACTGGCAAGTTCACTGCACTGTTACCCGTGGGTCTGAGCTTCTTGGTCTGGTATATACATTCTTCACAATAAAGATCACTTTGAGGGGCCACCTCCTCTAAGAGCTGTAGACCTTCCCATAAAAGCAGACTCCAAGCAATGTGATGCTTTAGTCCAAATTCTTGTTCATATGTTTTGGATTGATTCAGCCTCAGCAGATCAAAGAGGCCAGCTACTGAGTCCACTACCAAATACCTAAATCTGGCTCTACCTAAGCACAGTGTGAACATTTTACACGCAGTGCATTCCCTCTAACTCTTGTACCTTCTCTGGTTATTAGATTAGGAATACAGCTACTATAAACCTTCTGCAAAAGAATGGAGAGTGTCAGGACTTTATGGATGCAAGTTCAGATCCAACTGGCAGTTGGATCACCGTCACTGCATCTCTGTTGTCTACACTGACAATGGGGCATTAACTTCGTTCCCAAATGCAGGCGTTGCATCGGTTGAGAGGCAGTAGTTTTAAGTCTACTTGCATGCAGAAGCTGACCAGAGGGGCTGGATCTCTTCGAAGTCTGTATCACAATCATGAAATTCAACTCTTTTAAGCCCTTCTCTAAATGTGAATCTTCCAACCTTAGTGGAAGTCTTTCTCTATGTTGCATGACATGTCAGTAAGAAAGCTGGGGTCACTGATAGAGCCTTCTGGTCTCTGTAAACAGTGTGTGGGCCTCTCTGTGCCTCATCTGTTTCAGACATGAGGTTTCTACAGCTCTCAATACATATTCTGGCCTCCACATTTTCAAGACCAAGCTTTATTTCTGACTGGCTGATTGTTATGAAAGCCCTTGTCTTGCTAAGTATATTCTCCATGCTCCTTGTTAGCTTTTTCATTAGCTAAGTAAGGAGGACCTTTCTCATCTAAGTCTATCATCCTGGCATTTTTTCCTACTCTTAAATTTTCGGTATCCGCTGTGCTCTGTAGAACTGTGACAATCATGAGAAGGACCCTGTTTTATCAGCCATCATATTAGGACTTGCAGACCATGAACAGGCTGCCATGGGAATCACAGTGAGAGGAGGTTCTGTAATACAAGGGAGAGTTCTAAACTGTGTATATCAAACTAAAAAGCAGAAGCATGTGGGAGAGACATTAGGACAGCCTCACAACAGATAATGATGTTGTTCAAAGTCTTTTCCAGTTGCCTGGACAAATGATGGTGCTTCAATAAGGGTTTCCTACTCCCACAAGATTGTAACAAACACTCTCAATTTGATTGTGCAGGATCTCAAATAATTTATGAATAATCCAGATGCAGGGTGCAGTGTTTGCTCCATGGACAAAACAGGATATGTGGGGGTTTAGGTAAAAATTTGAATGTTGCAAGGTTCAAGAATGGGGTCAGTGCAGAGCGGGAGTGCAAGGAATGAACTGTGATCCTCCAGCTGAATGAGGGCCAGCTCTCTTTTGAGACCTGGAAATGAGGAAGGAAAGGAAGTGGGTCTTTTAGGTTATACCCCTCCAAAAGAGGGCACTAGGAGCTCTTTATAACCACTCCAAAGAAAAGCTCAAGAAAGCCAGGCCCTTTTCAACTGTTTAAAACTCTCCTGAGACCCAAATAAATATATCAAAGAAATCCAGAACAGGTCATTTACTTAAAATGATGTGTCTACCATTTAATTCCCATTCAATTTCAACACAGAGTTAGCCAAAAGCTGTCAGAGTCCTGGCTCGACACAGGAGCAAGACCTAGGAGAAGGCAGCAGTGTGATTCCCTCCCTGTGCTGCTCCTGCCACTCTCATGAAGCCTTGGCATGGGAAGATAGACCTATTTCATTTCAGGAAAAGAACAGAGAGGCTATAAATCCCGACACGGTATATTTATTGAAAAATGAAGGTAATAACATTAATCCAGATAATGAGCTGTATGTTTCCCTGCCTCAGAAAACCTCTTAGCCAGCGGAAATAAATCCACCTGAAATTTAGCAGCAGAGTAACTCCTTTTCTTTCTTCTTCTTTTTTTTCTTCCTTCTCCTGCTCATCACAAGTCTCCCTTCCTTATATACCACTGGAATTTAAAATACAGGCAAAAGTTGTGGGGTTCTGAAGAGGCTGAATATAGTGTGGCTATGACAGTTCCTCTCCTTTCTGGATGGAATGGACCAATAGTAATCTCCTCTTAAATGTAGGGCTGTATGTCTAAAGAACATACACAGGTTCTGTTACCAGTCAGTGGGCATCTGAACAACTTGGATGTGGGATAATTTTATCTCATATCTAAGCCAGATATGTAAATAAGGACAGGTATGTTGCATTATAAGTGAACTGTTTTCTTTCTAGTACCAATAATCCAGCTTCAAGACCAGTTCAGCTATTCTCTCCACTTTTAATGTTAAAATTAAGGTTAGATTAGTCACATTTTTTAATTTTTGGGGGTCACAGAGTCATAGAATTGTATGGGCTGGAATGGACCTTAAAGACCATCTACTTCCAACACCCCTGCCATGGACTGGTTGCCAACCACTAGATCAGGGTCACAGGATCATAGGATGGAAATGAATTACCTCAAGAGGCAAAGCCGTTTTTCTGCTATAAACCACTAAATTGTATAACGCTTCATACATAAATATGGAGAAGTGTTAAACTAGATCCCTGAAGAGTTTATTGTAAGGGATGACAATGTCCTACTTAAAACCATCTTAAATAGAGGCATTTTTTCTCTTCTCATGATTGTAATCTATTGTCACATTACCCATCTCTTTTACGCCTCTCCGTCTATCAAAGCAATCTTCACGTTCTGTAGTATTTCCAAGCTTTACTTTCTGCTTCCTCTTGCATGAAATTTTGGTAAGCAGAAGTATTACAGAAAATCATAACTGTGATATAAAAGAGTTTATTTTTCTCCCAATATGGAAAATTTTTCTCCAACTGAACCCTTAGATCTTCTGAAAACATCCTATAGGAGGTACCATAAAGTGAAACCAGTGTTGCTGAAACGGGTGCCTTAGAGAGGACCCTAATTATTTATCTGCTAAAAATAACCTAGTCTGTTTTCCAAGTGTGTTGAAAGATGCTGAGTAAAGGCAAAGTGCTCATCATTTTAGATAAGCAGGCAGCTTATACAATTTTGGCAACTTTATGACCATGAACTGCCAAGATGAGCATGTCATTTGGTCATCCCCATAGCATTAGCAGCAGTTTTTCATAGAAGAGAAGAAGATCGGTTTTAGCTAAGAAAATTTTTTCTGTGTTCTTAAATTTCAAGGCAGGATTTCATTGACAAAGTCTGTTCCAAGTCTATAATTTGTTCTTTGCATTATACCAACCTTTTAGGAACCTAAAATACAATTTTGTATCCATAAGGCATGAGAGTTCTGCATGTTCTGACACACATTTTTCCTTGTTCATCTTTCATTTGCAGGTACTTATTAGTGATTTTAAAATGAACTGTTCATGCTCAGCTATTGAAATTCTTGAGTCTGACTTCTCATGATCAATAAATTTGCCAAACTGCAAACGTTTCTCCTTGAGATGTAAATTTTACATGTGTAAATTTTAAATTTCCGGTCTTCATGGCTCAAAATGATGTCATTGTGACCTTGCCATTATTCTAATTGACTAAATTAGAGCCTGAAGTTCCTGTGAGATTTTGAACTTTTGTTTGTTCCTCATAATGATCATTTTTTCCTCTATTTTTAAATTAAAAAAAAAAAAGAAAATAATTCACACTTCAAAAATAATCTGACTTTAAAAAATTCCGGACACAATGCAGAGTGCACACTCACAAAGATTTTTGGTTTCAAGCACTTCATTTGTCACTGTTTTTTACCAGGTTATTCTCTGACTACTCTTATTTATTTAATTTGGTTATCAAAGAATTAATTTATCTATGAATGAACATACTTCCAGAGGAGAGGTTGCCTGATCTCTCAGGGCATGACCAGATAGAACCCCAAGTGCCATAGTGAAGACTTGTTCCCATACCTGCCAATCTCAGCTGTAGTGCCTGAAGCACCAGGTCATATCATAGAATCATAGAACCAACAAGGTTGGAAAAGACCTCCGAACTCATCCAACCATCCACCTACCGCCAATATTTCCCCACTAAACCATGTCCCTTAGTACCACATCTAAACAGTTCTCCAACACCTCCAGTGACAGTGACTCCACCACCTCCCTGGGCAGCCTATGCCAGTGCATTACCACTCTTATGAAAAACAAAATTTTTCCTAATATCCAACCTGAACCTCCCTTGGCACAACTTGAGGCCATTGCCTCTCATCCTATCCCTGTTCATGTGTGAGAATAGCCCAACCTCCAATATAATGGCAGACGAGACTCATTATTACAGATAATGTCCTAATGACTGAAAAAAAGAAAAAAAATAGGTCAATCATTTCCCCAACATTTCTATTTCCTGAATATTGCAAACTTACAAAACTCAAGACTGTTGTATACCTAAATACTCTGTATGTTCAGGCCTTCTTTTATTTTGACATACTGTAAACCTTATGGTCTTAGTTTATTTTGCAGCTGTTGAATTTCATGGGATAAATGTATTTTGTATGAAAATAAATATATTAGCCTTTATAATATTATAGCTTACTATTCTGTGAGTTTAACTGAAATAGTCATGCCCTCCAGAGGTAAATGCATATTTCTTCAGTACTGTTTGTGTTCAATGTACTTATATCCTTTGGAAGGTGATCAGAAGTTTATGAACAGATCTGTCCACCAGTTATACATATTAAAATAGTTAAATAAATGAAAACAGATGAACTTTTTGTACACAACAGATCCCATAGATAAATATATTCTTCTTATATTCTATATATTTATACTTGCTTGTGACTTTTGGAAAAAAAATCATCATATATATTAAAAGAATGATTTGGACTACAGAGTTTTTCTATGGTAACTTGCTTTTGAACTGCTCTCTCTAAGTGTTTGACAATACAAAAACACATTTGACCACAGCAATTTCTTTTCTCTTCTTGAGGGAATGACAAGAATTTCAGCAGCATTTTCAGTTTTTTCTTCCTTGGTTTGTTTTGCTAATAGTTTGACATTCTGCATTATTTATACCTTTCTATGTCTGCTTATGGACCATGAATGGTCCCTGTAGTTCCTCCGACCCACATCTTAGTTATACCCTGTGTGTTACTAGCATAACACACACTCTGTAGTAATAATAATAATAAAAAAGTCATGTCTCTATTTTCCTTTAGTTTATTATTGAATTCACTTATTAGTCTTATTTTCAGGGCTGCTCTGTCAACACATGGAGTGCAAAGCCTCTATTAGAGGAACCAGGGAGGGGCATATTCTCTTATTTTATTATTACTGTTATTATTTTTGACCACAGCCGTCAGAGGGAAATCATTAGAGGAAATCAATTCAGGATGTGAACAAAGCAAACGTTTTTAATAACAGACTTTTTATGACTCATTGTTCTCACCAGTTGCTCTGGCTGCACAGGCTGTTTGTCAAAGGAAAGCTCACCTTCAAATATAACAATTTTAAAAGGCCACGAAAGTCTTCATGGCGTCATCCTGGAAAACACGTTTGGCACCCTCCTAGAGGTGATGTTGGTTCCAAGTATTCTCAGAGAGAAAGGAGTTTCTTCTAGCTTCAGTAGACACCTAAGCCTGTGAGAAACACTCCACATTCACAGACCCACTTCTCCTGACTCTTCTGTTTGGCTTTTTCAGAACACATCTGTTATCAACACAAGCAGTGAGGCATGTCTCATGGTGCTCATCTTGTCCACTTGCATGCCGTGGGTTTTTCATACTCCTTGGCTGCAGTGAAGCAAACTCTGAACGAGAAAAGGGTTAAGTCCTACACATCGATTGAGGAATAAAACAATATGTTAAATTAATTAACAAAATAAAAACAATATAATTGTAACAGATGCTTGTCTTTCATAAAAAGGGCTAAGTAAAATAATGTGCCTTGAAGCCAAACAAACATGATGATTACCTATTCTAGGATTTATTTATAGTCAGAGTTTGTCAGAACAACAGGAAAAACAAACAAACAAACAAACAAACAGGAGAAGTGCCTAATTGTCAGTTAGCTTGATATCCTTCATCCCATCCAGCAAAGTGGTTTTGGCCATATCACTTCCAATGACTGTTGAGGCCTTTTTGCTACAGCAGATGTGCTGGGAGATGCTGGCCAATATTTTCCAGATCTAGAAGTAGAAGATTTCTCAGTAGTTCAGATTGGCAGCACAAATAGTACCCTCATTATAGGTATGTCCATTTTGTATGTCTTGGTGTAATGGATGCGTTATATTGAAAATACTCAAGCAAGTATCCATTCAATATTAAAGATGATTTGAATTGAGCTCTCCAGGGTGAATTCTGAATGTGAACTCAGCAGGGGATTGTTTTCTACTTCAGATGCAACAAATTTTTTTCAGCTACAATATTGGAGTAGCATTGAGTAGATGATATGAATATCTGAAATCACAGTTGGTTAAGAGGCTGATAATTTTAATTGTCCCCTTATGTCCAAGACCTCATATTCCTTGAGAATGAGATCTCATTTTGATATTTTGGTTAAATTCTGATTTACATATTGCTGTAACTTTTCGATCACATTTATTATATGGAATTCTAATGGACTTTCTATGTGCATATCCCCTTAGGAGTTGTATTAGGATTTATTTCACCGCATGCTGCCTAACTTCTCCCTGGAGGTAGCTATTGCATGAAGTCCTACAATAAAGACTGAACAACTACTTAGTCTCTAAGTATTTTTTTTTTCTGAGCTGGTGGATGCACTGGAGGGAAAACCAGACCAAACCAAACCAAACCAAACCAAACCAAACCAAACCAAACCAAACCAAACCATTCACCACAAAATTAAGGTAGGATTCAACTGGGAAAAGTGAATAAAGAAGATGAAATCACTTCTTAGATGTGACTGTTTTCTGATCTGTCAAAGGATCCAACATCTAATATAACATCTCTTAACTCCCAGGCACAAATACTGTCTTCCTCTCTAAAGAAGAGCACTCATGAAAGAGATGGAAAATGGAGAAGCCAGATTCAGTGATGGTGGAGTTTTAAACATGTGCATGGCTCTCTGTCACCATCAGCAAAATGGCATCAGTACCTGCAAAAGTGCATTACTTTCACCCCAATAAAGACATCTAATATAGACAGGATGAATTCACGTCTTTGAGTGCTTTAACCTACCCTGCTCTCTAGAGGTAGATCCTAGATAAAAGAATCATTATGGGTGTGTGACATCTGCATAGTTGAAGCTGAGTGAGTTGAAACCCACTCCAGTTTTGGAGATATAGATATTATACTTTAGTTATTGAAAAGAAAGGAAAAATCAAGGTGCAGCAGTAAGATATTTATAATTAATCAGAAATTACATTTTCCCACGTACTTTTTACATTTTTTATCTATAAACAAACAAGTAAAATAATGCCTCTTTATTTTTATATCAAAAACAAATAACTGCAGTATTTAGGTCAGAAATAACGAAGTTTGGCCAGAAAATCTCATTTCTGTTTGACAAAAAAAAAAAAGGGGGGGAATAAACAGAACAGATCCGAAACCCACTCGACAGTTGTTGTGAACAAACGTAACAGAGTGGGAGGGAGGGAGAAGAAGGTACAAAATGTCTTTTCACCAAGAGGATGTGGAATAACTAGCTCCATGAACCTGCAGTGCTTGATTCATTTGCAATGACTTGATTCTGTATTTCTCACATCCTGTCTGAATACATTAACTATTGTCTATTTTTTCTCACACTTTTTCTTCCTGTGCTGCCAATCAGATATTCCATCCTCGACTGAATAAATTACAATAAAGCTGAAACCAGTATGTTTGTTAAAGAAAAAAAAAAAGATTATAATTAACTGATACTAGTTAATTCAACTGGTATTTTTTTTACAGTTTTAGTCTTGCCGAATATATGCAAATACAGTATCTGAGTCTCAATTCAGAAGTGAAGTATACAAAGACAGTCCTACTAAGCAGAATGTAATTTTTCTTTCCACTGAATATTGAAAATGTCTGTGGATAGAAAGAACTTATTTTGAAACTTCAAAAGTTTTGTTTAGAGCACTTTCTTCTGTCATGAAAGATATTTTAGAAAAAGTATTTTGATAACAGTGCTGCATAATTTAAGTTTTTGGATGGCATATCTGAGTTGGATGCTGGCCTCCAGTGATGTAAGGGAAAAAGTAAGAGACAACATCTGAAAGGGCAGGAGGAAGAAGTGAAATAACGGAGGGGAATTAATTTGGCAGGAAAGGAGGAGAAAAATGCTTTAGATACATAGAAAGATATGATGGTCAAGAATGGATGATGAACAGAATCAAAGATATAAAAATGACTCTGGAGTAATAGAGAAATCATTGCAAGACTGGGAAAAAAAGTTTGTTCTAAGAAGAGAATCTAGAGGAAAGCAATTTATCAATGTGAAAGAAAAAGAAATTAATATCAGGTCAAGATAAGACAGAGTAACCTGAAGAGAGAGACATGTGAAAAGAAGGAAAGAAATAAAAGTCAAAAAAGTCTTTGGAAAAAAAGTTATGGAGAAAGAGATTGATCTTGCCACTTATTTAAAGATCCTTACCCTACTGCATCTGAATGATTTCCCTTCAGGACCTCATTTTTAGAAAGGAATTTATTTTCTTTCTTAGCTCTTTGTGGCTGAGAGACTGAAAGCAGGGAGGGGAGATCTTAACCATCTGAGTCATACACAAATGTGAGAGCTAAGGCTGAAAGGAATTTCATTTCTGATCCTTCGGGGCGTGGGGGAAGTCTCCTCATTGTTTAGCTTAAATAACGTTTGCTAAAGGAAAATAGAATGCATCAACTCCTGTTTGTTAAATGCTGTAATAAGGTCCCCTCCTTGGGTAATAGCGTCACAACCTGTGACATCCAGACTTGTGAAGTGCTTCTCAATTTACAGATGAGGTTCAGTCCAGGGAAAAGCCTATGTACTTGTGTGATTTCAATTACTAGCGTCAAACCTTGGTTCATAAGGTGTAAAGGACTTGCACATGGGAACACTACACGTTGTGGCTTAATTCTTGCTGCTGTGGGAGGAGAAAGCTATTAACCCTCAGCAATTGCATGGTCTCTTTTAGGACATCATAAAGAGGCTTGATATGCACTTTGCCACCTTACCAATTTAATGCATATGCAGAGATTGATATATGTATATAAAGGAGAGAGACAGAGGAGTTTCCTTCTTTTAGGAATGGAAACCAAACCCAATATCTGTGGACCCTAATTTCTCCTTTGAGACCCACTTTTAATGAAATTATTTTTCCAATTTGTCAGTGAAGTAGAAACATATCATTTCTATTTCCCAAAGATAGAAGGAAAGAAGTCTTAGAGGAAGCACGCTACCTGTGGTTATCTTTTTCAGTGCAAAAAAATATTTCTAAGTATAGACGTATCTTTATTTATGGACGCCCTGAACAAGAAAAATGATTGTTTCTTTGGCAAGAGAAACTGACCTAATTAGTGAGAAATCAAGAGATCAAGAAAGGAAAGAAGGAAGAAAGGAAGATAAGGGAAGAAAAAAAGGAAGAGGAAGGAA
>NC_034410.1:2066812-2069431 GCF_002078875.1 Numida meleagris | reverse complement strand
GGAAGGAAGGAAGGAAGGAAGGAAGGAAGGAAGGAAGGAAGGAAGGAAGGAAGGAAGGAAGGAAGGAAGGAAGGAAGGAAGGAAGGAAGGAAGATTTGCAAGTATTTAGGGCAGCCCATATAAGAAATTAATGTTATCCCTATCCACATAAAGTTATCAGCATTCTCACGTGCACATTGCTAGTTAGTATGGTGTCACCATAGTGATGTTCGAGGTAGATATCCCAATTTTTTCTCCTCTACTCATGAATCCCTAACCATTTTCCTTTAAGTATCTGCACTACAGGAACTTACAGTCATCCTAGACTCTATAGAGAACCACATGCTTCTAGAGCATCCAGCTTATTTTCATATCTACCTTTGGTTGAAATCAATCATGCCCAATACATGTTTCTTCCCATAGCTCATGTATAAACACCTGCATAACAGATTTAAAAGCTGGCTGAGATAAATTTTAATGCAGATTTAAAAGCTGGCTGAGATAAATAAATTTTAACATTTAAGTCAAGTCTCACCTTTTCTTTCAGCTGATGTTAATTATCCCTTGGCCTTGGACAAGTCTTTATTGTTCTTCAGGAATGAAATTTAGAACTCAACAGTTCAAAAAATTCATTATATTTTTCGTCAGAAAATAAAAATCCAAATAGCCAAATTCCTCACCTACAATGACTACAAAATGGTCATAGATGATTCCACTCTTATTCTTACTGTAAGAGTAATTTATTTGAGTTAATCTGTTATCTCAAGGTGTAGAGATTTTTATCTCTTTCAGAAAAACGTCCTGGAAGTTATGTACATGAAAACATGCATATCTATACAAGTGTCATGTGAGTTGTGTAGCAAATTGTTTTGCAGTAAAAGAAGTGAAGCAATATAGCTTATTATTAGACCTAGATCTATTATTAGGGAAGGGGAAGAAAAGGGAAGAAAAGGGAAGGAAAGGGAAGGAAAGGGAAGGAAAGGGAAGGAAAGGGAAGGAAAGGAATAGTAGAGAAGACACAGAAGACTGGCTGTTGCTGTGTCTATTCATCCCACTAGGGACCTCATCTCTGACTTTCTCCCCATCCTTCAGAAGGCTGAGCATAACTTCTTGACAGGGTACAGGCACAGAGGTCCCAGGGAGCGATTCACAGCCCCATTTGTGAAGGTGCTCACTGCCCTTTTCAGAGCAGAGAGGAAAAGTAAACAAAAACAAGGCCTGCTCGGTTTGAAGCTGAGCTGGAAAATGTTACCACCTGCTGAACTGACATCACCCTGACATCACAGGTTACAAGTGCCAATTTACACACAAGGCTTCTTT
Source organism: Numida meleagris (assembly GCF_002078875.1). Lineage (NCBI taxonomy): Eukaryota > Metazoa > Chordata > Aves > Galliformes > Numididae > Numida > Numida meleagris. The sequence continues at coordinate 2,068,132 of NC_034410.1, read as the reverse complement.
TTCCCCCCCCTTTTTTTTCTTCTCTCTCTCTTTTTTTTTTTCTTTCTAATCTCTATGCTTCATTAGCATCACCAGTCCTCTCACTAGTACCCATTTTTTACTTATGGTGTCAATGTTATGGTTTGAGCACTCCATATGTTGGTTGGACGTGGGAACTGACCTTCAAGCAGAAAACAGCAGTGAGAATTAACCAAGAAGCCATTTGACTATGTGCCAAGGATCTTTATGCTCAGAGCTTCTTGGCTTTCTCATATTCTTTCTCTGGAGATTATCAAAGTGATAAAGCTTATCAGTGAAGCCAAGATTCCTCGAGCGTCCTCTGAGGAGGACAAAGATGAAGCCAAAAGGAAATCCGGAAATCCTGGAGGAGCCTTCCTGAGCACGGAATGATCCAAAGCTCTGTCTTCAGTGTTTCTGATTAGCAAAGAAATAGTGATTGCCAGGGATGATTTTGCCAGTAGATCTTCCTTGGATCGCCTTTCAGTCAGATACAGTATTGGAAGGAAGCCGCTGCTACTCCCTTTGGTGCTGATTAGGCAATAAATATCCTTAGAAAAGTGTAACTGCATTTTACTCTGTCTCCAAGTAGCTAATGTCTGAGGGAGAGATTATGTGGAACTTAAAGGTGATGTCAACGAAGAAACGACAGTATATTGTGGTCCAGAACGCTAAACTGTACTAACTAGTGTAGGAAAGGGATACCTGGATAACTGCCTCAATGCTTAGTCTTGTTTTTAAATCCACTTTCAGATGTACTGCAGTGCCTGCATTTACCTGATTCTTCATAAAATTATTGAGAGTGAGAGGGATTGCTGAAGGTGAATCAATCTTGCTTCAGCCCCACATAGATATGCTACTGAGCTGCCCTCAAAGGGAGGCTGACCACAGTTGAGTCCTCCAGCAAAACAGTGCTCTTAATTTCACTACACTTAGGACTGCATAAACAGTAATTAATATGAGAAGGATGACCAATTCTGTCACTGTAAATCAGAAGGAAATCTGCTAGAGAAAACAGATTTATTGGTGAAAAATAAATAAAAAGCAAAAACAAAAAAAGAGTTGAACTGGATATTGTTTCTGTCACACTGTGTTCGACTATAGATGTCAACACTCACAAATGTACACATACATGTGTACATATGCATATATAAACACTCAAAAGAAAGCAATCTGTTTTTTATTCTGTTGTATTTAATGCTTTTTTTATCATTCACATGTCTAGAAATCTTAATTCCTTCTGATCAAGGGAGGAAATTCTCATGCTAGAATAGAGACATTAGCACATTTCCTAGACACAGTGTGCAGTTATTAAAATTTTTC
>NC_034410.1:2024749-2066692 GCF_002078875.1 Numida meleagris | reverse complement strand
CTCTTCTCTTCTCTTCTCTTCTCTTCTCTTCTCTTCTCTTCTCTTCTCTTCTCTTCTCTTCTCTTCTCTTCTCTTCTCTTCTCTTCTCTTTTCCTTTCTTATCCTGTCAGTGGCTGTGTTGATACTGAGTTTAGGAGAGCTGACATTTCAGTGTTTTAACACACCTGCCTTAATCCAACCTGATTAAGAGCTAAAATCTGTGGAAATGGACAAAGGAGGAGAAGGAAAAAATTGGAGAATTTTCTCTATGTACACTCTAGAATGAGCCATGTTGTCTCCAGCCTGCAAATGCAGTAATGGCACTAGGATGAAAGTATGGTCTTGAGCCCTGGTCCATGGTCTTCCAGGCTATTTAATTAAGACCCAGTCCCAGCACTATTACTGGTCTGCATCAAACAGCCATCTCACTTGCAATGTGTAGCATAATTAGTATTAACATCCTTGTTATTATTGTTGTTAACTACAAGGGATAATTAAGCAGAGTAACAGCAATTACAAACAAAGCTCCACATGATGACATAGCTGCCTGTTTGGAAGACTGTTTTATTTCTGCAGACATTTTAACCCCTGAAGGACAGGACTGATCCATATATTTAATTGAAAGAGTTAAAAGTCAGTGATACTGGCCCTTGATGCTTGAAGCTGTGATATTAATTTATTATTGTTTCTGTTATTCTTATTACTATAGCACCAATGTCAATGTAGCTGTAGTCCAAGGAAAGTTTGGCACCATCTGAAATACAGTAGCATTTAAGTACTTGACAAGTTACTGCTTTTTTTCCATAGGCATCTCATGACAGAGTATGACTGGACTCTGATCAACAGGACAGATTCAATTTGATCTTAATTTGCTCTCCAGACAAGCTATTAGATGTAGTGCTGGAAGCAGAAAAGAAAGTAGGAAATCGATGGTTCAGACCTCCACCACCCCTAGGACATATAACGAAAAGGATCCCTCTTTCCCTATCTGCTGGAGATCAAAATCTTTGGGGAACAATTGGATAAAAAATAACAATGATAAATGGGAAGAAATCAACCAGAGAAAAAAGCCCAGCCGTCTAGTTCTCAGCTATGTTTCCATGTGAATGAATTGTGAGTGAAGAATATTTCCCTTTTCCTCCACCCTCCTCATAAACCAGCCAACAAGCCAACTGAGACCATTTAAGGGACTAAAAGCCCCAAGCCAGCAAGTTTTCCAAGCTAATGCTTTTCTAGTTAAGCCTCAGGGAGAGCTTTTTCAAGCTGACAAGATGAAAAACAAAGCGGAAAAAAAAATCAAAACAAAACAAAACAAAAACAAAAGCACATAATAATATCTTACATGTATATAGTGCCTACCGTCCCAAAGGATTTCAAAGCACTTTATGGACAAGGCACAGGGAAGTGCCACCACCTGTTCAGTAGGATCCAGTAGTTTGTTAACTGTGAAACAACTTTCTTCCATAGTTCAGGACATGAAACGGAGTCTTGCTGCTGAACCTGATAATCTTGTGCTGTCAGCTCCTTTCCTGAAATTTATGATGGGGGTTTGCCTGCGAGAGATTACCTCCAGCTGAAACTGCTGGAAAACCATAGGAATAGACATTGTCTAGTCTGGAAAATACCTCAGACAGAGACACTTCACACTGCTCAGATGAAACTCTTTATAGTCTTTCCTGTTTCTGCATTGTTGATCAAAAAAATTCTAATATGAAAGCAATGCTTTGAAGAAGTGGAGATACATTGATTCAAAGCAAAGGAGTGTTTTTCCCTGACTTACATGTTACGCTTTCATGTAGAAACAAGGATGGCTTTGGAGATCTCCCACCAAACTGCTGGCTAGATCCAAGCATGTTTGGCTTAGAAGGATCAGAAGAACCACATAACTGAGCACAGGGCTGCAGTTTTACTCACTGTTCCCAAGCTCGGTCCAGGCCTTTACAGTAAGAGGCACTGTCCCGCCAATGACCTTCATGCTGTTACAAAAGATACACCCTTGCTTGGGTTGAGGAATCTTTAAGTATCCAATTTAGGTCAGCCCTCAAGCTTTCTAACTAGAATCTGCCAAATGTCTGCTACGGCATAATTAATGAGTCTGTTGGCCCCGCCAAAGCCCAGATTTCATTTCTTGAGAGGTATAATTCTGTGCTAAACACCAGCCACAGGAGTTAGAGCCCAATGGGCAAAGAGATCCAGAAAACAATTAAAAAACATATATAAACAATAAAGTCACACAGTCCAAGAATCAGGCAAGCTTGGGATATCACCTTTTTGTATTATTATTCAGTGGGAAAAAAAAAAAAAAAAAAAGCAGAGAAAAGCCAATGAGATCATCAAGGGGTATTCTCATTCCAATAACATGTTCTTTGGTCCTATCACATTGACTGAACCCTTCCATTCAAAACAAGAGTATTCCACAGGAAGACTACTTCATTTGGACCGCAAAACTGTTTTGTCCATTGGGAAACCTAACATTACACCATTAAGTTCACTTTTCAGTTCCCAGAAAGAGAGAAAGAGCGAAAGAAGAGGAGAAAGAGAGAAAAAAAAAAGTAAAAGGGATGTGTCTTTGCCAGACAGGAAAGTATAAAAGTCAGCATTTCCATGAAGACTAAACAGGTGGAAACTAATCAAGACAGAGAGAGAGCAGGAGAACGAAAGGGAGAGTTAAGGCTTCATAACTAATTCTGCTCTGTTTCAGGTTGCCTGCAGCTGCCTCAGTAGTGAGGTTTACGACCAAGGTCAAGCTGTTCATTTCGTCTGACTTGTATCCAAAACAGCAATGTAATGAAGGTTTGTGTGTGTGATGAATATAGTCGGTATAAAATAAAATGTGAAACCTGACGGCTCTGAAGATTAATTCCATTAATCAACTGGGCATGCAGGTCTACTTCTGTTCAGCTTCAAGTCTACTCTATTCTCTTTACCTCTGCTTGTTTGCAGGATGTGTGTAATTGTGTGCATGTGTCTGTTCTCCTGCTCATTCCCTCCTTCTCTTACTTTCATTAGAACTCAGCTGAAAAAGAGCTGACAGTGAAGTAGTTGTCTCAAATAAGGCTACCTTGGCTAGAACAGATAGGGCTTTTAATTCCTAAATTAAAAGTGAGTGATGGGAATACGTTATCAAACCAGGGGACATATTAATGTGATCTAACTGTTTCCATGAATCTGTGGCTAATTTGAGTAGTCTGCTTTAAATAAGAGAAATCTCAGAGCACTTCTAGCAGTATCTTCATTTTCCTGTAGCAACACAGACATCGTGCCTATAAAGCAAACAAACACCAAAAGCATATGACAAATAAAAGCCTTAAAACGTAATAGGAAGCCAAGAAATAAAGACCCTGACAACCAATGGAACAAGGATAAGGATTACATTTTCCAGTAGATAATGGTGGAAAACAAGAGTTTCCTTTTAATTCCTTGAAAGATAAAATACCTTCTCTCAAGTTGAAATGGACTAGAAATGGGGGGATATAGTTTAAGTCTAGGAATAAGGAAGAACTGAATAGCTCAATTTTTACAACCAGTTACATGGTAAGAAGTTCACTATCATGACAAAAAAAAAAAAAAACAGATTATAATACTTTAAACTCCAGAGGTTTGGAGCCTGAGCCTTGACTGGATCCTGAGAGCCATTTGGGTCTTTGACTCCTTTGTGACCTTGGTGTGTCTCATCAAGCCAACAGAGAAGTATCGTGCTGAACTTAACTAGGTTTATCTTTGGCACCATTTCCAGTCTCTGAGTAGTCAAGATTTAATCACTGATATTAATGTTGATAGTTGAAGTGGCAGGTTAAGGATTTCCAGACTGAAAACTCTTGTAAAGTAATACACAACAGACTGGCAAAAAGACAAGTCCTCTTTAATGTCTGGGCTCCCTGAGAAGTTCTGCTTTACATCTTCAGAAAAGAGCTGAAAATTAATTTCAAATAGCTGTTAGATTGCATATTTGGTAGATTGGTTGTCAATATAAGCAACAAAAAAAATCAAAATAGAAGAACATTTGCAAGTGTGCAATTCATTGTGTACATTGAAAGGAAGACAGGAAGATCTCCAGCTAAGTCTCAGTTGTATTTCTTGGCGGGCAACAACTAGTTGCTTAGAGAAGATGCAAGATATCAATCCCAGATTGCCCCCCCAGTCTTCACTCTGGGTGGGTTCCTGGTTCTGACTTCCTAAAAGTGCTGTAAGCTAATTAAAACTGGTATTAATGTTGCCTAAGCATCATCCTCCCAGCTTGGCTTGCTAGGCCTCACAACGAGCTTGCTTCCACATTGCCATCCAAACCACTTTTCATTGTGTTTCTTTGCCAGAGGTTTTTGCCAGTGCTCCCAATAGAAGGGATTTGGTCTGTTGATGCAATCTCTGTCATACTGGGACTGGTTTTGGCAGTGTGCTCCACTTCAACAGTTATGTGAACAATAACTTGTTTCTCAGCTGGAATACTGTTTATGCCTCCTTAATTTTGGGACCTTTCTGCAAAGACTTCCATTTTGCAAACTGCCACCCAGCATGGTTTAACAGTATCACGGGGGGACAAAAAAAGAGTACAAGTAGACAGGAGTAGACCACCAACAGACACCTATCTGGTCTGACCGTGACTATATATCTCATTTTGCCAGCTGGGATGTATTGAGCTAAAAATGATTGCTCTTGATTTTTGGACTGTTTATTCCTCTAGGTAAAATGGGCATCACGTCTACTTTTGTTGATGCATATTCTTTTCAAACCGTTTCACGGACATGACAAACCCTAGCATGAGCATGCTACAGCATCTACTCCAATACACACCACCATCTGCTTGACCTTAAACAAAAGTTTTGAAGGAAAACTAAATAAGACCAGTCAATCAAGAGCAATCTGTTAGGCACTGCTGCCCAGTACTGTGATTTCAAGTTATTTATTGCTTTGGTGGACTGCAGGGAATCTCCGGCTAGGGGCAATTTTATCCTAGGCAGCCAATATGCCTGGTGATTCAGTTGGGGCAATGTAGATGAAAAAGCCATTTACAATCCCTTGTAAGCATTGCTCCAGTGTCAGCTGTTGGTGTGTCTGGCACATGATACAGGGCAAAGGAACTTGTGTCACTCAGAGAACGTCCTGCCAGTGTGTGTGAAACATGTAATACTGCAGAGATTGAGATTAATCACTCCCCACTGAAAGTATATGTATATCTTGGCAGTTCAGGAGCAAGCCTTGCATACATGTTTGCAAGAGGTGATAGAAATTCATAGCATCCAGAGCTAAATATTCCTGAGTGGGAGGCTGAAAAACAAACAAGGAGTGTACTAGAATAGAATATCTGGGAGAAATACATGCATATTTTGGATATCAAGTAGGATACTTCTCCCATTTGAGGATCTTAGCCATTAGACGGTAGGTCCAAACTTCATTCTTCCTTTCTTGTTACCCTTGAATTTTGTACTCGTGGTTTCTGATGGATTACGGTTGAAATGAAAAGGTGGAGAATAACATTTCCTTTAGTGCGTTAAGGTTTGGATTTCTGAAGAAGTAAAAAGAACTCAATTTCTATCCATTACGCTGTTATGCAGGAGTACACACTCTCACCACTGTGGCTTCATGGAAGTCCTGTTTCCATTCGTAGCTATGAGGTTAGGCTCAGAGCACAGTCACTGCCCTTTAGACACTACTCCAGATATCCTCAGGGTTTCATCAGTGCTTAGATAGTCAGTAGTGACAGGATATATCTGACAACGTAAGGTGTCTCAAAGAGATATGTAAGTCTGCTCCAGTCACCCCAAGATTCCTTTATAGTAACAGGAGAGAAATAGAGGATCTAGAGTGAAACATTAGTGCCAGATCTGATTCTGGAAGTGCCTGTTTGTCATCATGTCCATAAAGGAAGCTCAGGTTGAAGTCAAAATTTTATATTCCTGAAGTTACATGAGATGACTCCTACATGAAATGCGCATCTGCTCACTGTAGAGAACTTAAAGTCAAAACAGAGGATAGAAGTAGGAGAGGCAATTGGATTACAGTTTGGACGTTCATGCCTGAAGTCTTGTTTTCAGCTCCTAAGTTTTGTTGTCGTGGTTGTTGTTTGTTTTGTTGGTGGTAGCATTGGTTTTTTTGTTTGTTTTTTTTTTATCCTTTTTGAGTTAACTGTTAACAATATTGCCAGGTTTGTAATCCAACTTTTGAAAACATGATATTTTACACAGATTTAAAACTAAAGAAAAGGCTGCCAGAACTGCACCTGAAATGAATACATAGCATTCTCCATGCCTAGACGTGTTTAAAACAGCACTGGAATCTGTCTGTAAGATTTGTTTCAGCTTGAGAAAAAGTTATAGTCTTGAAGCAGGAATTACTGCATGAAATTCCCTGGCAAGTGCTATGGAACAGGTTGGTGTATATGATTATAATGGTTCCTTCTGGCCTCAAGCTCTAGACTGTGAACTAGAGTTCATTGCCAGCACCACTGAATTATCTTTTTATATATCATCATTACCAGAACCAGCGTCACTCAAAACTACCTGACATTTGTTGTGCAGAAATGCGTTTACTTTATTTTAATGGCCCTATCATCTTGTTTTATGTGTAATACATACATGTTTATAATCACTTTAATATTTTTTTCCTCCCACACACATACCCACTGTCAAACTCAAGATAAACTTTAACACCCCACCTCTCATTTTATATCTGTGCTCAGCTTTGTGATTTATTTTCATGAGCAAGACACTGAGGACAGAGTCACTTTTTCCAAAGAAGTAGACCTCTGGAATCTTATAAAGGCCAGTAATACAACACACAAAGTGGATATGACAGAAAATTAATCACACACAAATAAATCATAAGTGTAAGAGAGGTCAAATGAGTAGTGTTCTTAGCCTGTGTTTTGTCACGTACTGATGTATTCTTTTTGCCAAAGTTGAGGCCCTTCCTAGACCACTTTTGGTTATCCACCTTGTTACGTAGAAGGTCATACCAGAGCATAATACTCCCTCCTGACTTCAAAATCCATGAGCATCATTTACTATGTTCTTCCCTTCCCTTCCCTTCCCTTCCCTTCCCTTCCCTTCCCTTCCCTTTTCCTTTTCCTTTTCTTCATTCTTTCCTTCTATGATTTTCTCATGGCCTCATTTATTCCTTATCTCTGCCTTTCGTCTTTCTTTCCTTCCTACTCTTCTTCCTTCCCTCCCTCTTCTACCCGTCCTTCCTTCTTTTTAATGTAATATATATAGCCTAGTTCTGAATAGCTTTTCCTACCATTCAATCATTGCTTACAATTTTTGTATTTATTCATTTGTTTGAGTCTTCATACAGCAATTATCTGTGACTTTTTCTAAAATCTCCCTAGTTGTGTGACTCTTTTACCCCTTCTTTAAATCCTAACAGTAGACTGACGTTGATATAACTCTTTAAACAAGGCATTTTCACTTTGTGTTGAAGCCTTTTTACCTATCCATCTGGCTGTATGACTAATTAAGCTGGCAGTGGGACAAGGTTTTTAGTTGAATAAATCAATTTGAATACGTAATTGAGAATAAAAGGGAACTATTCCACAGATCGAGACCCTCATAAGGAATCTGAGATTAGCATACACAACTCATGCCATGGTGGGGAAAAAAAAGAAGAAGAATCTGCTCCTATGAGCACTTTGATTCTGTCTCTTTGAGGAGAGAGTTGATGAAGAGGAAAAAATGATCAGAGGAAAACAGATTGTGGTTAATAAATTGATGTAACAACAAATACATCGTATCAGTGCGCCTAAGAATCATGACATTGCTCAATTGACATTAGTCAACTAGCAATCTCTGAGAAGTAACATCCTAAGACACTTTGTGAATGTGTGAGGTCAAGGTGGAATGCGATGTAGCAGCTTCACACATCTAACTGCTTCAAGATAGAGAAGATCTGAGGAAAAACCTGTGAACATGTTTCCCTGTTTAAGTGCTGGACCATCAACTGACCAAGGCCATGTTTTCATTTGATCAAAGTGTTACTTTGGAAAAGTCACTTCTGTATTTTTGCTTTTGTTTTTGGAAAATGGGAGTCATCAATATATCCTTTTATATATGACTGACATAAACTCCTGTACTATGAAAAGAAGAGGATAAGAATTTTTGGCTTCCAAACATGTTCTACTGCTGGAGACACAGTCACCATGTGGGCAGCTAATTCAGCCAACTGAAAATTTCCCATTGTAATTGTTTTTCTCAGTGGGAAATGGGACATATGACTATGAAAGCTTCACAGACAGTGACTCCAAACACTGAATTTTCTTCGGGGAACACTGAGTCCCCATTTCCTGCTTCTTGTGAAAATATTGACATGGTCTAAAAGTTGGAAAACAAAATGAAACAAAACAAGATTTTAAGTGGAATTAATCAGTGTCTTGAATGATTCCCAGAATTTTACCATAAGGATAAATACCTAATATGGCACATGAAGGCGTAATCCCAGATCCGTGGTGAGTACCCATCAGCATCAGAATACCCTTGCAGATCTGGGCGTTAGTACTTGGATAGACCCCTTTTCTCTCTTCTTTAATGCATTTATTTACCTTGTCTCTTTTTCTTTTATGTATACTGGTCTGCTAGATATTCATAAACAAAAAGGACCAGCAAAAATAAAGAGATTCCTGTGTTATAGAACAGTTGTATGCACTGAAGGGGAGGAGAAGCAGGGAGAAGAAAAAAATTTAAAAAAAAAAGAGAGAAAGAAAAAAAAATCCTTTAATTGGAGAGAAAGAAGATTTCCTGAGGGCAAAAGCTGTCAGCCATGCCTGGTGAGGAAAATATTTGATATATAATCATTTCATGTGGAAAAAAAAAGAAAGAAGAAAAAAGTGAAAAGCCCAGTGTAATAATAAGCAGTGCTCTCTGATAATGGGAACCATATTCTTCAGCAGAAGGCGATGCATGGTTGGAATTTACACTGTGGTTACTTCTCAGGGAAGGAAAATAAAAGTTTATCTAAAACTCCCAGAACAAAATTTTCCTGACAAACGACACGGAAGGTTTGCATCTCTGTGGCCAAACTGCCAGAGATTGAAACAGTACATTCCTTGATATGAACCAAATTGCCTTCACTGATGTCAAAGACAATTAGCCCATCCAACACCAGTAGCAGAAGTACCTTAGCTTTGCTTTTGCAGCAAGTTGTATTTCAGAAGGCAAAGGGAAGATGGGAGGAAAGCGGATGAGAAAGCTATATTGGTTTCTAACAATTCCTTTTTACTGTCCAAGGAGTGTCCTTCTGGAAGCTCTTGGACAGGTGGGAGATGAGACATCATGAGTTCCTGTGTTCCACATGGCTCTGCAGTGAACACTGCTGAGCCCACCTGGGGAACATTAGAACAATGAGCAACAAAGTGCCAATATCCACGTTCCTTAAGCAGCAGGTCTCATTCCTGGCTTGTTCAATGTCAAGTGAACTGCAAGCATTGAGAGAAGATATTGTGATAGTCTTTATTCCTTGTAGAGCTCCTGGTGGCAAATACTGTGGATGAGAATGTGCTACTGTCTTGTTTTCTTTGGCTGAATGTATTTGAAGAAACTAAATATCCTTGAAATGTCTATTCCATTACTGAATTTAAAATTAATCAAAAGATGCTCAAGGTATTACGGAGAAAGACCAGGTATCAAAACTGAGTTTCTTTGTTTGTTTTTTAAATAAAGAACTACAGAAATATCAAAGGAAAGCAACTAAAATAAGGTCTTAAGGGTTCTTAGCTTTTTCCTTATTAAAATACAACTTTTGCTCATTTTCTTACAGATTTGCAAAAAGCACTGAAAATAGACAAATTATCTTTCCTACAAATAAGGATGAAAAACAAAAAGCAGAACAAAGACATTTTTCTCTATATACATGGTAAAAATCTTCATGGGAATACGGTTTTGTCAAATCAAGATGATGTTTGAAAGAAAACCAAAGGTGGTCACCATGTCAATATCTGTAATGTTTGAACTTTTTCTGAAATTACTTGTTCAGAAATCTGGAGGGCATTTATTCTTTCTCTCACATACACACAATCAATACAGTCTTTTCCCAGACTTCATATAAAGTGTTATTTATTAATTGGGCTGTCTTGAATCTTATATTTGTAATGGGAAAATTAGGCAGGGTGGGATGACACATCTTGTTTAATAGTACAACTTGAGCCTCAGCAGCCTCACAGAAGTTTGATTTAATCCAAAACCACACTGAACCTCATCAGGATTTTGGCTCCAGATTTTACAGTCTTCAGTAGTATTGCTATTATTTCTATATCCCTGTCCTTGATAGAGCTTTGCACTGAAATGAAGGCGGAGATGCTGGTGGAATGGTGATTTGCAAGGAAACACAGGCAGAGAAGTTCCCTTTGCTGTGAAATAAAGGCTCTGAATACTGGACATGAAAAGAACAGGGGCAGTTTAAGGTAGAAGAATAAGCTCAAAATGGGAATACGACATTGTTTTGGCAGCTGAAGTCGTTATAGAGTCAAATGCCAGAGCTCTGTTGACTTGTGGTCACTGGGAAATAAAAGCAGAATTTTCCTGTAGCCCATTGGTGGGCAGATGTATTAGGAGGGATATCTGTCCCTTGTTTAGGAGAAGTGCTTCCAGCCAAAGCAGGGAGGTGGCTGGCATAATTGGGCACCTACAGATCTGGACAGTCCTGGAAAGTAGATAAACAGTATCACTCCCGGAGATTTAGATGAGTACTCAGTCCTATCCATCTGAAGTTTCTCGTGTTAAATCCCAAAATATCCTTCCTCTTTGGAAACTACTTTCACTCTGCTATTTCAGCTCTCTGAAACAACTATCTCAGATAAAATAAGTCTTGGCAGGTCTTTGATCAGTCTTTTCCACTACTGTTCCTGTTGACTTCCTATTCCAACAGGTCTTCCACCCTTTCTTGTCTAAAACAGGTTTCCTTATTCTCCTGAAAAGCAAGGACGTGAGAAAATATCTTCATTTCCTTTCTTGGCTCTATTTTTTTCTTTCTTTCAGCACCCTTTCTACAATGCAGTGATATGATTATATGCCAGATGGTATTATACGACAAATACAGCCTACTGTACAAAAATATCACATCTCTTCATCATTAATGCTGAGAACAGGTTTCTGAGAGACTTCTCAGCCAACATCACATGCAAATCATCTTGATTTGCTGTGAGTATGGTGATAGTCAGAAGGAAGGGAATTGCTCCTGCAGGACCCAGACATGTGTTGCACATGTATTTACAGGAGGGCAAAGAGTGATACCAGGCCTCATTAGCTATGGGACAGAATAAATATTAGATGGGAGTCATGTCCATGATTCTTCATCAACCTGTCACAAAGAAAATAGGAAAAAGTTTGCAGTTTCTAGGTGGTGGCAGTGTAACTGCTGTGAGACAAAGCACCAAAGAAAATCTCTTAAGATCACCTACTAATATTTTCCTTGATGTTCAGTGCTTGTGTATTTATTTAATCAGAGCACAGCTCTGGTTCGAGTATCCCACATGATACTACTGGCATGGTTCTCAACCAATAAATGCTACAGCAGGCAAGTACCCTCAGGATTACTGCATGTTTTGCTTTCACATATAAACAAGACATAAACTGACACTGAAAATCTGTTAGCCTTTCTCCTAATAGTTTCAAAGATACATAGAATTATTTGTGTTGGAAGGGACCCTTAAAGGCAGTCTGGTCCAACTCCCCTGCAATGAGAAGGGACACCTACAGCTCCATCAGGTGCTCAGAGCCCCATCCAGCTTGAGCAATCTCTGAGCCTGTTTTCACTTCAAAATGACACAGCTAGAGGCTTCTAGCACAGTAGCAATTTAAGCTTATCAAAAATAGGCTGTTAGGATTTTCTATGAGCACCTTTGCTGAAAGAACGGCTAAGTGGCTCACGTTTTCCTTAGACACTGGAGTAACCTTTGCTGGTCTTTACATAGTAAAAAAAAAAATCAGTTAGCCATAGATTTGTTTATTTCCAAGGGCTGACACTTTCAGAGATGTCCAGTCCCAAACTGCCGGAGCTCTAAGACTAAACTATTCAATCTATAAAACTACTCTCAGCCTTTTCAGTAACCATATATTTTTGATTTCTCTATTTTTGGTATCTATAAATGAAGAAATCATAAAAGGCCCGATTCTCAGAAAAAAAAGTATTTCATATTTGCTGACAAGAAAGCCCCATTAGGTAGAAGTATTTTGGATCACCTTAGCAAAATAGGAAGCAACAAGGACCATGAGTCACTTGTGAATGTTTGTAGCTGGATATTTAAATACCATGATGTTTAGGTTTACCACGCTACACCCTGTCTGCAGAACTGGAAACTCTGTGAATACCCCAGGAAATACCATTATTGTGTTTGGCAGAGGTCCAGCTTCTATTATTGTCATCTGCTGTCTGGGTTGTTTAGGGGCCTGGCAAAGAGTAATGCCACATTGTAAAAGACCTTCCATGTACACATGAGATAGGATGCCACCGGAGGCCAGTAAAGAGGCAAGACTGATAAATGAAACACTCATCATTCTCATTTTATTGAATGTCTCAAGTTCTGGGCATATGTCTTACCTGAAGGAACATGTGTGCATAGTAGTTGAGTTTAATTTCTAAATATTATGAATTCTGTGAAAGCCATTTTCCAGAATGCCTATTTAATTTTATTCCCTCAAGAGGGTTATCAGAAAAGTTTGTACAACTAAGGAGCAAGATTTATCACTTCTTGTGGTGCCCGTCTTTCTCCAATGACATTCATGTAGGAATGATCTACATGAGACCAGTCAGCCCTTAGATGTCTACAATTAAATTAATCAATTAAAATTAGCTGAAAAAAGCAGAGATACATGCTTCTCCTATTCAGAAGTTCCAGGGTTAAATTTAACAGCCAGTCCATTGAGGCATTTTGTGGTATATGGCTTTGCCCTTCTAAATGTATATCTCAAGTGAAACACTCCTTTTAGTTTCTCCTGAGAGAAAGACAATTCAGAATATAAAAATAAGTTAAATAGGTAGTTTCCAAAAGTGTATGAAGTATTCCATGATTAACCTTCTAATAACAGCATTTTCTAATACTAGGTACTCTTCATTCTGGAATGCTCTACACCTTCCCTTTTTTTCCTCACATACTATCTGGTGATTTTTGATGCATGTGGAGATCTACACGTCCTTTTTAGGTCATCCTCCACCTATACAGAAGGAGACTTGTGACCGATGACTTTCATCTAGAAGACATTCCAAACTTTCTTCCATACCTGGTAACACTGAATTCCGGATTGCAGCCTAAGGCTGTCTACACTGTGTTCATGTCCAGCTGTTTTCCCTCCTGAGTTCCCTGGTGCCTTGTTTTTTGCTGGTCTTTTTGATTCAGACTGAGATACAGATGTCTCATTGAGGTGTCATCAGCCAGAAAATTCAGCATGCTTTTTTTTTTTTAAGAATCTTGAAGTTTAAACAGATGCATTTTTTTAATTTTTCCTTTCCTTTCCTTTCCTTTCCTTTCCTTTCCTTTCCTTTCCTTTCCTTTCCTTTCCTTTCCTTTCCTTTCCTTTCCTTTCCTTTCCNTTTCCTTTCCTTTCCTTTCCTTTCCTTTCCTTTCCTTTCCTTTCCTTTCCTTTCCTTTCCTTTCCTTTCCTTTCCTTTCCTTTCCTTTCCTTTCCGTTTGTATGAAATGGTTTACAGTTTGTGCAGATAGCATCAGGCATTAAAAATGTAAGCTCATCTAGTATCAAATCTCAGCAGAGAGGTAAGCTTGAAATATCTACCCATCTACAATAAATTTTCCAATTCATGTCCTTTAAATACTCTGAGTACATTTTCACTTATAACTTCCTTTCTGGAGACATAATTTTGTTGTTGGATTTTGATTAGTTTTTCAGGTAAATACCAGCCAACAGGATCCAGTAGAATCACACAGAATCACAGGATCATAGGGGATGGAAGTGACCTCTGGAGATCATCAAGTACAACCCCCAAGAAGCAAGAAGTGAGATCCATCTCACCTATTAGTAACATCTACTCGTGTCACACCAAGATCCTTTGACAGTCAACACAGAAAAATAAGTAACTACATGCAGGAGACCTGAAAGACACACTTGAAATTTGTCCCAAGACCCTGATCAGGATTCACCCAATGTATTTTAGGATAAAGATCTCAACGCTTTTCCTTCAGATATATAAATAAGGCCACAAGAATTCAACTCACAGATTTGAGGGCATTAAGAGGAAAAAATGGGCCATATATATATACGTATATATATATATCTATACATCTTTCTGATTTCCAGCTGATAAATGGGAAGAATATCATAGAATCTTTTGACTTAGAAGAGACCCTTAAAAGTTATCTAGTCCAACTCCCCTGCAATGAACAGGGGCATCCACAGCTCCATCAGGTGCTCACAGCCCCGTCCAGCCTGACCTTGAATGTCTCCAGGGCACCCACCGCCTCTCTGGGCAACCTGTACCAGTCTCACCACCTTATTGTAAAAAACTTCTTCCTTATATCCAATCTAAATCTCCCCTCTTTTAGTTTGAATTGTCCTATCACTCTGAAGCTAATTAACAGCTCTGGTTGCAGGGGGAAGAGGAATCTCTTTTCTTTCTGAGTGGGTTTAAAAGAGAAACAGAAAGCGTAGGACCATGAAATTTTTGAAAAGAGATACTGAGCTGAAAGATCTGCACCAAAACAGTATTTTGAGAAGCATGGCAGTTCATTCCCTTGACTAGCTCAGCTCATGCAAATGTGACTGTTACCTCATGAGGTTGTTGATCTGCTGTGAATAGTCCCTTCAGCTCCACTGTTGTCTCAGATTCTTGTCTCTGTACCTACAAAAAGGCAGCTCTGAAGTCTGCAGAGGAATCGTGGCTGCAGATATGTACGTGCCTGCATGTGCACGACATGTGTGCATGTGCATGCAGCAGGAGAGCCAGCAGCAGAGGGCAAGGAGGGACAGGGTTTCAACACTGCTGCTAAAAGAGGCCTGAAACAAATGCAGTGAACTCTGCGTTCCAGCATACAGCTGTGTAAACTAAAACTGCAGGCCTGTTCTCATGTGGCCAGTTACTTACAGAAAACAAGTGAGGTATATCTCAGCACCGAGGGACTTGCCCATCAAACTGTTTCACACTCGTGGTCAAACAGAGCTCCTTGAATGAAGGAGGAAAAAAAGATATTCCCTGATTCCAGTGTCTAATAAATTGAAGCCCTGTACCTCTCATGGCTTTGGAATGATTATATATATATTTCTTTTTTTTTCTTTTTTTTTGTGACATCATCATCAATAAATCAAGCATAGCCCATTAAACAATAGATGCCTCCAAGGCCTCCTTTCAAATGTGCTTTTGATAAGAGTCAGAGAATTTTTTTCCAGACTTGTAAGGTTTTTCTTTCCTCTGTTTGTTTTTTCTAAGGGTCAAATAATGCTGTTAAAAGAGTAGTTAATATATAAATGTATTTCTCCATAGTCCCGTCATGGTGTTTGACTTTGGGAGATTTATGGAATATCTTTTCCCAGTTCAACAATAGTATGTTCTGTTGTACTAAAGAGGTTTTTTAACATGAGTGGAGATTCTTAATAACTTCACTGCTGTCCCCTTTCCAAAACAGGCCTCAGCCCAAGCAGAGAACAGTGCAATTGTATTTATCTATGTATATAAAGAAAGAGAGAGAGAAATTTTTATACATATAACCCACTCATCTGGGTATCACTCGTTTATTTTCATATGATGAACTCCAAAAGGTTAGTGCGTTCTGGCCAGAAGCCACTGTTCACCTTTTCCTGAGGCATAACACATAGTTACGATGAAAGAAGGAAAACTAAGTGTTCTTGGCCACATCTTCGGGTAGGGCAAATGCAGGGAAGCTTTGTCAACTTCAGTGGAGCTTTGCCAGACTATGAGAGATGATGGTCTGAGCTGGTATATCCAAGTATGCTTCAGATGTTGTGTCTCTCTACTGAAGGTGTAGCTTCAGCCAAGGAAGATTCACCTGTATTTCCCCTCTCAAACCAGACTGAATTTTTTCATCAGATTAAAGCAGTCAACCTAGACTGTGAAAGAAATGCACGAGCTGCTCAGCACCTCCAGCTTTAGTAGGCTTCAGCCCTTCATACGTTTAATATAGGGGGTCACCAATCTGTCTCACGCTAATTTAATGGTGTAAATTAATATGACTTCTTGTGGTTTTAAGTGGGGCTCTGCGCTCAGTGTCCGTGAAGTTTTGCTGCAACAGATGTGTTTATTTCTGCTCAGTTAGAATAAATACCTTGTACTTTACACCTGGGGTTTCATTAAGGGCTGTGAGACATTTCCATTTCCCAAAGTCTGGGCCTTGTGTCCTAGGTGAGTCCAGCAGGACTTCTTCTTTCTTGGGGAACTTTTCTCCTGTGTCAGAGCTAGGTATTCACATCAATGCGATATCACAATCCCATTCTGAGGCTGTGTAGGTGGTTGTGCTTTTCCTGGCCAGAGGTAACTTGAGATTAAGCCTGCACTGTACAATGGAAGAACAAGGTGGTGATACATGCCCTAGAAATGAGAAAACTCAATGTCCTATGCAGCAGAGCAGGGCACCATGCTAAGACACTAGTTCACATCATAGTAGTCATAGATTTATCTTATGCAGAATAAGAATTTGCTGTGCGAAGTATCACGTTAAGGCATCATCTTTCCCTCCAGGATGAGATTAATTTTTCTAGTATTTGCATACATAGCTGTATGCCATGTTCAGCACAGCCCTTAGTCTAGGTGTCAGTCCTCAGTCCTGGATACACGTAGTTCCCGCTTCACAGAGCTGTCATACAAGACAAAGAGGTCAACTCTGCCAACTTAAAATGCTTTGTTTTGATTGATATTCATGAACATCAATTATGAAGGGAAGGCCCTGGCTTTTTTAGCCAAAAGAAGCAACCACAGTGCTATTTGACTGGAACACAGTTTGCATCTGGAGAGCTCTCCCAGATGGTTCAAGAGAAAATGCATGTCACCAGATCACAGTTTGTACTTTTCTTAGTTTTATTTGCTTTCCAATCTGCTTTTGCAATTCCTCCTCCCACAAGGCTTCACTTACTCTTTGAATGTTGGTGGATGACTCTAAATTTTGTTGTACTACAAAGAGACCATCTTTTTCCACAAGACCAAAGCCAGACTATGACACAGATACTGAATCTGCAGATATGTTTATGTCTCAATGCAAAGTAAATGCTCCTGGCTTCTGGTTTCTGGCTAGTAGAAGTGAATAGCACATATCTTAACTAGCTCTTCTTGAAAGATGTCTGGAAATTCTAGGTATCCCATGATATAGAATGAAAAAAGGATAAAGGTATCTGTGATGCAACATCTTCCACTGTCTGCAACCAAGGAGAAGCTATGTTGCTCAGGCTGCTACTCCTTTCACAGTAAGACACTGTCTCAGGCTTCCAAGCTGATATGTGTTGAAATGAAAGCCTTCTTTTATTTGATACCTGTGAAATTAATGCAGAATATTTTACTTCAGCAAATGCCACTGGTGGCAATGTCGACTTCAGAGGAGTCGGGATTTCAGGTTAGAAATCAAAGGGACTAATCACAATGGAAGGGCTGAGAAAAGCAAGAATAGACAGCAAGGGCTGAGGTCACACTTAAGGTATTCTCAGACACCTAAACCATTATGTTCTATCAGAGACACTTTTAATTTAATTTGTTCTAAGTGGAAAAACAATTGGAGGGAGCAGTGAGGTGGAACTGGAGAAAGAACATCACCCTTCAGGAGAAAATCTGCTGCAGCTGTGTTGGTGGAGGAGAAGTCCATCAGGAAAGCCAGAGCAACAGCTGCTTAAACACTGATGGCTGAGATGTAGTTGTGGCTGTTGGTATAATTTTAATAACTCTGTTACTACAGGAACAAGAGTTCGTGTTGACTTTGATGCACAGGTTATTTCCTTGCAGCAAATAACATGGTAGGGAGTTTTCAAAATAGAAATAAGAATCACTGTTTGTTCAAATGCAACTGAATGAGGTTTAGAAATATGAGAGAGAGATCAGTTTGAGCTAGCACCCAAAACCCTGATCTTCTTGTTCTTGTTCTTGCGACCAAGTCTGCAGAAAGTTTTCTGGACCTGGAAAACCTGTGACTGAGAGAGATACGGCTTCATTTTTCCAGGAAAAAGGAAAGGAAGAGGAAAAAGAAAAAAAGGAAAAAAAAAGAGAAAGAGGAAAGTAAAAGAAAAAGAAATTGAACCTTCTCCATATTCAAATCTAAGAAGTCCAATCTGGGTTCAGGTTTAGTTCAAAAGGGAATATCTAGGTCTTGTTTTTCCTGAGACAGTATCCTCATCCAGAGCCAAACTCAAACTCAAACTGAATTTGTCAGTGGGGAGCCTGAGGAAGAAATGGCTCTGTTTGAGTTGACTCAGAGCACCAGCCTTGCTGTCTGCCAGAAAGGCTGACCTTTCTCAGTCTGGTGCAAAATGTCCTGAATCTGTCCATTTTCCACAATAGCTTTGCTGGCATTCCTGCTTTTGATCTTCTCCCTGAAAAATCAACTTAGGCAAGTTCATAAGAATTTCTTGCTTGACGCTTGCTCCCCATGCTCTTATCTGACCCTGAGGCTGAATCCTCATGGATTGAAATAATTACCTCAGCTGACACTTCCTTGAACTTAACAGTAGGTGATATCCTGGTAGCAAGCAGGGGGAGAGGGAGGGAGGCTTAACATCTGTATATCTCCTTGTATGCAGATTTCTCCCCTTACAAGAGAGGTATGGATCTCACATACACTGCTGGACTGAAACTGATGCAAGCCTGAGTGACCTGGTGGTTTCCTCTGAGAGTCTCCTGTATATTTATGTAGCATTCAGTCCATCAGCTGGAAATAACTTTATGGAACCTCTCACTTCATTATTTTCAGTGGAACTGCAGCTTTGTGTCCTGATGCTGTGGTGTTAGGTGAAAGAAAAAGAGAAAAAAAAACAGAAAACATCTTGCTTAACATGTCTTCCATATTTGTTTCAGGATAAATGAGCTCTCTATGGAGTGTATCAATTATAATTACACCCCAAAATACACTTTGGGGTGTCATTGAGAGTCTGGATTAAATCCACTTGCAGGAGAACAGTTTACGAAGTCTTGGTTTTCCATTAATCTTCAAGCACCTTTCTCGAGGGACTTGAAGAGGAAGGTGGTTGAATGACAAAGGAGAAAGAGAATGGTTTGGGGAAGAAGGAAAAGGCTGGTAAGGAGATGGCTCAGGAGCGGGGTAAATAGTCAAGAAAATTTTAATTTCTATACCCAAAACCAGAAGGAAAATCAATTGAGGTTAATGGATACTTCAGTAATTCAGGATTTCAGTCATATGAGTTCCATTTCTTCTTTCTCCTGCTGTTTCATTATGTGACCTTGGTTCCTGCCTTCTGCATTCCCCCTGCATTTACACCGTGCCTTTGCAGAGCTTAGATCATTCCTTAGTGTGTATTTATACAGCACTATGCACCGAGGCTGCATGGTCTTGGTATACTTGTGGGCACCATGAAAATTGTCATAATTTCCATCATTTTCCTGTGACTGATCCCCCCAGCAGTTAGCAGTTGTTCCATCAAAGCAGAATGCGTTCATCACAGCTTTTCTGAGAGTGCTGTTTGGCTATAGTTTCTAGTGACAGTGACCCAGAACCATTCTACCCAATCTTAGCTGTCTCTAGACATCCATAAAAAGAAATTCATAGAGGACCTTGGATAGCCACACTACTTAAACACTCAAAACCCAAGCAAGTCAGAAGATTGGACACCTACGGACTAGATGATCTCCAGAAGTCCTTTCCAACCCCTGTGATTCTCTGATTCTGTAAAGCAGTGCTGGGTCACTTGCTGTGCCATATAGCAAGGCCAGCTAAACCTCGTGAAGTCCAGAGAGCAGATGAGAACTGAATATTTTACAACTAATAAAAGAGTTCTGTTTAATTTTGAAGGGAGAAGCAAGCATGTATGTGATAAGGTATGAGAGAGCTTTGTGAATATTTCCTATCCAAACCTTAGATTAAGAACTAAATAATAGTAATAAAAATAAGTTAGACTCGGCCCCTTCTCATCCAGCTCATAACATCTTCAGTAGTTTCATTCTGAATGGAAAATTTTCAGCAATAAAATTTACAGACAAAAACTGTAAAACAATTCCCCTCACCAACAAACAAACAAACACACAAACCGACAACCAAAAATCCCAGCAAACTATTCTTCTTATAATTGATTTGGAGGTTTTTTTTGGTTTTTTTTTTTTCGGATTATATACATTTATGTAATTTCAGAAATGTATTGTTAAGAAACAATATTGTTTCCAAAATGTTGTATTGTTTATAAATCAGTGAAAGAAAATTTCTATTGTCTTTTTTCTAATTGTTTCTCTAGTTGTTAATTGCAACTATTTACCTCTATGGAATGAAGTTGCAGACCATGTTTATTATGTTAAAACGAGTGAAAACATTGAAATATCTTCTAATATTTCTTGCTTGGGTTTTATATTTGTTCTTTTCACTTTACAATTCTTTCCTAGGTCCAGAGACATCAGGAAGATTACTGTTTTATTATGTATATAAAGTGAAAAAAATAAAGATTTATGTATACATATTTAAAATAAAGCAGAAGGATGGAACAGCAGTTAGGACAGTGGAATTCATCTGATTCAGTATACGTCTGCAGTTTGTCTGGCATGCCACAAGGTGCTGGCAAATACGACACAAAAACAACGTGAAAATGGATCATTCACACAAAACTGTGTCATTCTGCACTAGCAGCTGGGTGCTCGTCAAGACACCCTGTAACATCTGAGGTGGCCTATGGACTGTTGTACCTATGTGCAATTCAAATGGACGTGTCCACTTTCTTTTAAGTGCATCACATCACAAGCGTTAATAGAACACATAGTTGGATAAAATAGTAAGAATGAATCACTTTGAGTGCATAAATCCAGTTATAGAATGAGATATCTATTCAGCATGACTTTCAAGACTCTGCCGACTACAGTGGCTCGCCACTGCAAAGAAAATCCTTGATTAGCCTTGAAGCCTGTATCTGCATTTAGATCAGGATTCTCTCTTTTAGTCTCTCACCGCTCTACATGTAGCAAACCTAATTCTTGTGCTATGATTCAACAGTCTTACAGCAGGGTTTCTCAAACCACAAGCCATTTTTATAAATCAAAACTCACTTCATGCACAAAGACTTTCAGAACATGCTGAGATTAACAGGTGTCTACAGTTAGCAGTTTGCAGCCTTAGCTCTCTCTTCTCCACATCAGGGATTTTAGTTCAGACCGTATCTCTCCGTCCGTCACTTAAAATGTTTTAAAGTGCCATTAATTGTTTTGAGACAAAAGATATGCTATCACAGTATGGCTACAAGACGAGATTTTCATTTTATATGAAGAGGAATCTTGCCTGTTTTTATCCTAAGAGGTTTCTGAAGACCTAGATTCAGCAGTCCAAATATTCTTCATGAATTGAACTGCACGAGTCAAGCTATAAACCCAATCAATAAGGAAGTAAATTGTAGTCTCTGTAATATAGGGAATAGATGACTGTCCAAAATCACATTTGAGTTGGATTTGTGTAATGACCCATTATGACCCCAAAGCTGACTTGAATCCAAGGTTTGCAACTTAAATAATTTGTTTTCAGGGTAATTTTTGTACCTTTTTAATGACATTTGAGCTGTTGCATCTCACTGTATGACTTACACGCAGGAAAAAAACCCAAAGTGTGTAGAATAAATATACATTGCAGATAATATTAAAGGTGTGCAACCATATGGACCACAACCATAATGCAATCAAGTGAAAAAGGTTGAATGAACAAATATTTCCATGTACTGAGAAGCAGGCTGAATCAAGGAATTGTCTCAATGTCAATGAAATCCTAGAATGAGGAGCAAATTCCTGTTTGAAACTGGAAGACTGTAGATCAACTGTAATTAAGAATTAATACTTTGCTATTTCCTCCAAACTAAGTGGTACAGAGCTATTACAATTACTCCAGAGACCATTGCCACCTAGAAAATGAGTGTAAAACAGATTTTTGCTTCTTGAAGTCATGCTCATCAACCAGAAAAGTAATAATGCTTAGTTTTGATAACTCTTTATGATTTAAAGACTATTTATCAGTGGAAATACTATGCTTAGACTCAACTGCTTGGTCTTCTCCTTGAGAATATATAGGACTCTCAGAAGACAGCACAGGGGTGTTGAGTCTGTTACCCAAAGCCAACATCACAAATGTGGCATAGGAAGAAATACTTGTTCTTACTGTTTTCTAGGTCTCTGGGTGGTTGGATGTTGTTTGTTCTGTAGTAGATAACATGCATGAATGATTTGTTGTCCTTCTTCTGGGTGGAATATATTTATTTCCTCACCCCACCCCAAGCAGATATAACCAATACTACCTCTAGCCTTCATGTTCTCAGTGTTGAATAAATAACAAACCTGCTCTAATTGCCAAGTATGCTTTCGTAGTCACTGGTAAAGGTGGGTCTTCCTGTGGCCAGACTTGTTAGCAGCCAACACTAATGGGAAAAAGAGAGCAGGGTTTGTGAATCGTGTTCTCTGAGAAACCTCCCACAGTGACAAAGCTGACACCAGGAAACATCAGCTTTGTGCTTCTTTAGTATAAGCAGAATGGAGTTCAGCTAGCATCCCTTGTGCTTGCATGTAGATGAGCAAGTCTACTAATGAGACATCTGTACAGCTCTCCCCTCACTTCCTTTTGGTTTGGTTCCAACCACTAGAGCTGCAGCATGTGAGTTAACTGAAGAATGGTGATGATGGATTTAACTATCCCAAACACTACCAGGGCATTTCCCAAAGATGATGTCAACTGTGCTGTAATTATTAAAAGAGCAACTGTTCCATACAAGCAGTTTAATGTGAGACTTATGGGTCACAGACTATGGGAGTCCAGAGCATTTAAAGCACGAGGGAAAATACACTTAAAAAAATCCATTTTGAATGAACTAATTTTAAATCCCAGAGGAACTAAAAGTAATTTAGCCATTAATTCCCATAGCACTAACATTACAGTATTGTTCCCAGCTGAAAGTGTACATTGCTGTGAGGTATCCAGAGGCTAAACTATAATTTTCAATGAGAGTCTGTGTGAACTGGGCTCTCGTGCTTGGTTTTGTTCTGGACAAAGTTGCTTGAACTTTCAACTGTATCTCAACCCTATTTCAAAATTCGATGTAGATTTTTAAGTGTCAAGAAATTTCTGAAGCTGAGAAAACTTTTACTTAACCCATGCATCAGAGCCAGATACCCAACCTTACAGCTGACAAAGAATGAGGACCTTATGCTGCTTCCCAGGTCACTCAGCTTATGGGGAAAGAGAGGAGTACATCATGGAGACAGCTGCCCACATCTTGAGATGGTCATCTCAGACTGATGGAATAAATCACCAACTTGCAATATCCATCTCTGGATAATTACTACTGGAATATTCTGAAATACATTTTCTGGAATCGATACCTAATTTTTAGATGATTAAGTGATCTCTCTGACCTAAATTCTTCACTTAAAGTTACTTTTCATCTAGCCAAATTTTCAGCTTCCTATGTCTTGCAGCTTCTACATTTCATCCAGTCAGCGAACATTCCCAGTGACATTCTCTCCAAATATTTTCCTGCTGAACCACAATATCTGCTGGTGAGCCCCGTTCGTAAATTGTTAATGAGTTTCAACACTTTAGAAAATGGGACAGGTGAGTCACACGCTCCTTTTTGGCTGGGAGAATCACTGAAAGACAGAACTGAAATAAGCAACTTGATGGGTCACTGCCAGTGAGTGCTGGAGAAAACAAAGTAATTAGCCAGATTGAAAAATCTGTATTAATAAAAATTACTAAAGCTACTACCACAACTACTACTAATAATAGCAATTCTATCTTTCTAAACTATTTTTCAGTATAAAAATATGTTATAACTGCTACAAAAAACTATTTATGTCCTTGACAGATAGTGTTGTTTGCATAACCTGTGCAATTTTACATTTGACTATTTTGTTTGACTGCAAAGTTTTATTTTTGTTTTCCCCTGTAAATCTTATATTTGGCATAACTTTACTCATATTCCAGCTGTATCAAACCATAGATTAAAAGATAAGGTTATCAACAGGAAAAATAAATCAAGGAAAATATTTTATACAAAACTCAGAGGAAAGCACAAGGAACAATTAAAAATTATTAGAATGGTAAATGAAGAGGTTTGGGCCATCTTTCTCATGAACTGAATCAATATGAAAAGGAGATATGTGCTAAAAGAAGGCAAACTGAGGGAACGATAGGTTAACAAATCAGTAAGGGAAGGGGCAATTTCTTAGTGGTGATGTGTATTACTTTGTGGGGTGGACCCTGAGGGAAAAGGAGAGAGGAACTGGGCATGGGTTTGATCCAATTCTCCTATATTTCGGTTAAGAAAACACCTGTCAGAGACAAAATTATTTCCTACGGGGTCTATCTAGGCTGCAGATTGCAGAAAGAAATATTGGATAAGACGACCAGTCTGTTATTTTATCAGGTTTGTAGCTTGCAAGTAAGAAAACTGGGAAGTTGCATCCCCATAAGAAGAGAACGCTGGGTTTGTGGTGGTATCTGCTATAATGGAGATCTTAAGCCATTTCTGAACACGTAACAATACTGTCAGTGCAGATTTGAAAGGGGCCTCCGGAGCCCTTGGTCCAATGTCAGTTATATTGGTCTTGGTCCAATATCAGTTATATCACAATCCTGCCTGAGAGATGTGTGATCCCTTTCTGAATTCGCACACTCCCAGGACCCCGCACCTCAACTTTACTGCTAGAATGGGTGCTGTAATAAGAGCAAGATGTATGTAGCCTCTCTAGAATCTGCTTTAAAAAGAAACAGTGGATAAATAAAATACATCATTTACCTATGTACTTCTGAACCTTCACCAACCCACCCTTCAAACCATAGAGCAGGGTGAAATATTTATCCGGAAATCTGGCAAAGGTATACAGAAGTGTTTGCAGACAATATTTTTACCAAAAAGATGGGTTCTATTAATCACTAAACTCTTCCTGAATTTCTCAGTTGACAAACATTCAATAGATTGCCCAAGAGGACTTGCTGTGTCAACAGGGAACTTAGGAAACAGCAAAAGTAAGAAGATACTCAGGACAGCGTGTAAAGCAAAGCAGCATCCCCATACAAGCTCCCCTGCAGTGGTGCAAATGGGGAGAAAAAGCCTTTCATGTCCAGATTTTTTAATTCTTTTTCCCGTGATGAAAACCGTCCTTCACTTTTATGAGCCAAACTAATGGAAACTGTCAGGCCAGCCTGACCTGGCAGCAATTTGTTGTCTGAAGTTTAGGACGCGGGAGGGCTGTGGTCTGGGAGGAGTTATGTGACAGATGCGCTGGTGACACATGACACTGACTCTATCTTTGTCCCCTGCAGGCAGGAACACATGTGTAATTGCATCAGATGCCATAGCAGATATCAGGATGAGTGAGAATACACAGAATAGGTATTTTAAAAGAAAAAAAAGAAAAGGAAAAAGGAAAAAGGAAAAAGGAAAAAGGAAAAAGGAAAAAGGAAAAAGGAAAAAGGAAAAAGGAAAAAGGAAAAAGGAAAAGGAAAAAAAAGAGGGAAAGAAAGAGATATAAAGAGAACATAATTGTCATATAAAGGGAAATATTTTCTGAGCACAAAACAAACAAACAAAAAACTGGGGGAAAAACTTCCTTTTATTTTCTTCTTCTTCTTTTTTTTTTTTTTAAATATTTTGACAGAAAAATTATCCAGAAATTATTTTTATTTCTTTTTTTTTCTCAGTGTAACACTTTCTACCAGCAAAAAAACCTGAAAATGTTTCTAATGGAACATGTTGTCCTGCTCACCAGTTACATCTACATCTACCAGCTGTGGGCATCCAGCTGGAAAGATGATCTTTCTGGTTTACATTAGCAATCTACAATTAATGAGATGGACATGCACCATGGGAGTCAAACCCCACCCAGGTGACATCCCTACCTTTTGGAATTGACTGACTTTCTAACTTCTGAGCAACAAACAGTAGGAAAGATTAATTGCACAATTCTAGTTCCATATCCTGTTGTCTTTTTCCCAATGAAGTCAGCATCATCGGTTTCCATGAAAGAAGGAACAGCACCAGGAGGTAGTAGGAGTATCTATACTGCCATAGTCTTTAGTAGATCTGGAGGTACATAGGGTCCTGGCTTACAGTAAGTAGAGTACAAACACCAATACCAGAGGAGGTTCTCTTATTCATGCTTCACCACATGACACTGCAGCAATTCATATACCTAACCATATATTGCCCATGCAACTACATACATGTCCCCCTAATTCTACTAGTCCACGGCCACTGGGAGTCATCAGCTGCATCCATCTTCTTCCAACTCTATTTACGAGGTATAATTCTGGTTACAATCCTTTTTGTCCCACTGCAGAGGAGCAATTCATTTCAGAGGCTTGAGGAAGACAGGTGGCAGCTGTATCCCATGATGCATGACCCTTTCACAATTTTTACTCTTGCTTTTATCTGGAAAAAAAAAATCTAAACAATTATCAACAGGCAAAACACAGCACTCGTCTGTGCATGGGTCACAGGCATGTTCCCTAATCTCATGCCTCCATGGCCATCTCAGTAATCCAGGGCATTCCGGGGTTACTGTGTCCTGTTCAACTATTCAGGTACACTATCCATGGTAGCACAGATGTTTCCTTGTACCATTTTATCTGACAGGACCACCAAATTGACCACCACCAGATAATTCATGGGAGGCAGCATGGTCATCTCAGACCAGCTTTCAAGGACTGAGAATATGGACTCCACATCTAGCAAATGCAAGAAGGGCCATCGGTCTTGCTAAGAACCAGATGCAACAGTGTTTTTTTCCAGATTGGATATGTATGCTAACTCCTTTCTGTAGGCTGGTCAAGGCCTTCCATCTTCCACAATGTAAAGAATAGGGAATGGTATAGGAATATGGTTGACTTTATACCCAACTTGAGTCTTCAGGCATTTACACTCAGCTAAACTGAAAGTGCTGGGCAGCAGCTAGAGCCCAGAGTGAAATTCAAACTCTTGTCTCTGGAGTCACCATGGAACACTTTATCCAAACCACAACATCCTACTGACAAATATTTTGAAAAGTCCCAAACGCTACAAATATCCAATGCATTTTGTCACATAAAAAGACACATATTTAGGTCAAGTCAACAGGTAAAGTTACAAAGATCCTTAAGCTGGAGGGAGAAGGGAGGGAGAGGGATTAAACAGGATGCAGTTAGCATGTATTGCTCATTTTCATGTTGACATCAACAAAGATTAATGTCCTGAGCAGGGCTATAGTGTTTCCTACAGCTGAGAAAGGAAGGACTGCACTGTAATGAATATACCAATGTCTTGTCAGTGTGGCTGCTGGCAGGAGCAGACCTTGTGGTTATCTCAAGCTCTGAAATTTCCATGCAGTCTGTGACACCTCCTGTGACCAGACAGGGACTCCCTTACATGTCTGGCCATGGATGCTGCAGACAGGAGGGGTGTGCTGGGTATGTAGCTTCGACACTTAGCTGCCTCTTCCTAGCTGAGAATGGGCTGTTTTTGTCTGCCTTATATAGTCTGCTGCTCCATGCTACGGTTGTAAACTGCTTTGTCCAGTATATCCATAAATAATTTCCAAAAGAAAGAAAAAAAAAAAAAGAAGAAGAGGGCTGTAGTGCTTTTTTGGCTCTATACTGTAGTTCATGTGGCTTTTCTGCTCCCTGTGCAGTGGGATGTGGTGGCCAAAACAAATAGGAACCCAGTGTCACTTTACCAAACTTTCAGGCAGGAATACATTTTGTTTCATACAGTATCCTCTTCCACTCAGAAAAAAAAAGATAAAAACAAAAATTAAAAAAAAAGTCTCCAATAAACCTGGATCCAGATTGATTGTGGGTAACCACAGGACAGGAATCAGGACAGCGAGCCTGAAATGTAAAGCAAGGCTGACCATCCAATGTCAGCTGACAGCCTATGGCTGAGCTCCCATCTTCCTCATCCAAATTGTTGCTTCCTGATCAGCATAACAGTGGTGAAGTTTTCTGGACATTTTACTGGGCTCTGTGTTGGGGTGGTTGCTTTAGAACAGGGTTATACATATGGCTGTATTGGCAGCAAGCAGGAGCATTGCTCAGAGGGGAGAACTGGGCACTGGGACCCCAAGGCTGCAGCAATGGCTCTGCTCTTGGCTCACTGTGTGGCCTTGGACAGGCTGTGCCCAATGTGGGCCCAAAGTCAAGATTTTCATTTGACTTTATTTTTTTTTCTCCCGAAGCCAACAGGAAAATATCTGTTTCTTTTACACGTTCTTAGTCTATTTGTCTTGAGATTTACAGCTTTGCTGCTGCTGTTCAGTCCGATTCAACAGTTTTGAGGCTATTGCAGTTTATCTGGTGCCCAAGCTCCCTGGCTGTCCATGCTGCCTATTTGTCAGCTCCTATTTAGCTTCAGTTTGGCAGGAGGAATGGAAAATAGATAAGGAAAAACTAGACACAATCAGAGTCTTTT
Organism: Numida meleagris; assembly: GCF_002078875.1. NCBI lineage: Eukaryota > Metazoa > Chordata > Aves > Galliformes > Numididae > Numida > Numida meleagris. The sequence goes on along the minus strand of NC_034410.1, from coordinate 2,038,214 downwards.
ATAAATTTTGCTTCTGTAAGCCTCTAGGACTCTGTTCTGGAAAATGATAGTAAAGTTAACCAGAGACCATTAGAAAAATGGCCCATGAGGTTTGTCTGTGTGCTGTGATTTGTTGGAAGAGAAGCTGCTTGAAGTCTGAATGTCTGTATGTAGGCTCTGTGACAAAGAGCGTACAACCCAAGGGAACAGCAATCAAATAGTTACCACCAGGTAAAAACAAAGAAATGCTCAGAACCTGGACCTGGGACAAGGAACCAGGAATGCAGTGCATTTGAGGAGCCGCTGTGCTGGGGTCATGATGAAAACAAGCAGTGCTGCTTTCCATAAATACTCCTGTTCTGAGATGCTGCTCTTCCAGGAGGTCAGTAAGGAGTCATACTTGAAAGGAAGATGGGGCTGTTGTTTTGATTGCGGTGTGGAACAGGCTGTATTGAGCTGCAGAACTTCACAAGGGACAGATCCTGTGTATGGGCTGGAAAATGGAAGCATTCATTCCTAGGCTAGACACTCGTCCAAGAGCCAAATGATAGGTGCAGCTTCAGTGAGAACACTTGATGTTGCTTTCCACTACTGGTGGTGATGTAACTGTAAAATACATGCAAAGTATATTATTGTCTGCTGTAGAATCTAATTTAGTAACAGTTGAGGTAAAATCAGAATTTATTTGCGCCTGACCTAGAATAAATTCTTCACAACAAGCATCTTGTATTTCTTCCACGTGATACACATTTGCATCAGAAAGCTCTTTAACCCATCAGAGTATGATACCAAGATGCGAGAATTTGAAGTCAGGTGATTTGGAGTAATAAACAAGTTTGAGGGGATAGTTTGGGAGGATTTTTCACAGAGCTGTGATTTATGCTTTATTTTCATCTGTTATCAGGTACCTTTCCAATGCATATATATGTTAGACTTAAATGGCAAGTTAGCAGGTTATGTTCAGAATTCATCAGGTAAAACGCCATGGCCCAGATACTGACAGTGTTCAGTTTTTCATATCGTAAAGTCTTCCCTGACTTTGAAAACTCTTCATCTACAAAATGACTGGAAAAATGATTTAACAGAAGAGTCTCAAACACACACAATGGTCCTCAGTCTTTGCTGGTTCTTGGAAACACGTAAGTGACTGGGCATTAACTTTGCCTTCCTTTACTGTATTGTCAGTTGTTTCATGTAGCCTTGAACAATTTTGGAAAGTCTTGCTGCTTGCATGTAGGAGATACAGAAAAGGATCACAAGTAATTATGTACAAGTCTTCTAGCCTGGAGGTTTGGTAGAGCTTTGCTACTTTCGACAGTAATGCGCAATGTTAGAAAAGCCTGCTCCATAGCTAAATTGAACAAAAAGTATTTGAGGTTTGCCAACATTTTTCCAAGACCATTTCAGGTCTTCTCCCCCAGCCCACACCACCATCACTGACATCGCACGACGGCTCACTCATGTTGAAATACAGTAGTATAAATGCTGCTACTGTTCTCTGGATGGGTTGGAGTTACAGATTTTCCTTGGCAAGTTCTGAGACAGTATTTGGAGATTGTTGATTCAGAACTGTTAACTGTATTAATCATGTAACAAACATGCACGCAGACTGCCAGGCTTAATAAATCTTCCTAACGTGCAACCTCCCATCATAAACACATTCAGAAACATTTAAGCAAGCCCTGAGCCTGGAAGATAATCATTAGTTTCCTATCATATGCTTTTGGTTTGCTGAAACAATCAATGTCAAGTCAAGATGAGCGAAAGTTGAGCTCTCCAACTTACTTTTCATCACAAGAGGCAAGTGTAAGGGAAACGCCTGCAGCCAACTGTCTAGCACTTCAGCTTCCCAAGAAGCTGTTTGCACATTGTAATTATAATTGTTGCTTAAGCTCTTCTACTTGCAAGATTTGCATTTCATTATGCTTAAGTTCTCTACAAAATCATAACTCACAACAGGCCATCCCTGTCCTGAGAAACTCCTAGTCTTAGAAAAAGAAAGAATTGCCATATTCAGAAATCAGAGTTGGACTAAATTAAAGCCAAATTAAATAATTTTCATAAGAATAGCAAAGAAGGTTGTAGTAGAATCAAGATAGCACAAGTTTCTGGAGTTTCTTTTTAGCTTCTTGATCAAACCATTTAGGGCAGCACCTCTCCAATGGAAAATTTAACCCTATGGAAAGATACATAAGGAAAACATCAAGTCAGCTTCCTCAGATCTTAAGACCATAGTGGAATTAGATTGTTTCATCAGAACTCCTCCCACATTGTTGTATTTCCCCTAAAAATTCTGTTTCATGAACAATGAGTTTACTAAGACATTCTGTTTCAGTTATTACTAAAATCCTAAAACTAAAGCAGGGGTGGAGATCAAGATATCCCTCATACCTGAAGCTGTGAATTGCAGGGAAGCAGGTGGGCAATAGAAGGCCAAGTAGACCCAATGTTATGGGAAATTACTCACATTAAGTGCCTTCCTATTCTTAGTAGGGATGTAATTTCCTTCATGGGGATATTTTTGCTTTTTCTCAAAGACATTTATCCTGCTCCTCCAGAAAACCATGACCAAAAGGAATCGTAGTATGGATGCAAGACACAATGTGTCTTAATTAATAAACATTTCAGTTAAGAAGCGCATCAGCGTGACTAGTATGCATCCCAGACATAGTCACAGACATGTGGATTCAGTTAATAAGAGTTTTGGTCTAGATGTAGGCAACTCTACCAGTGAGGTACCTTAAATTGGTGCTTTCTCACAATCAGTGAAAAAAAAAAATCCAAATTAAAGAACTGTGTCAGTTAAGTACTTGAAGCAAGAAGAGGTGGACCTGTGAAAGAAATTCAGCCAGGAGTCTAAATTAATCTAACCTCTTTGTAACCATCCCTCCAGAAAAAGGCTGAGAGGCAGAGATGATGCACTTGGTAGAGTGCCTCCGCAATTACTTTCTGAAACTTCAAGATAGTGGAGGGATAAGAGCAAAAATATTAGACACAACTGAATATAGCTATTTATGTTCTCTTATCCATTCTTTCCTTCCCTGGGCACAGAGTTTGTTTAAATGCTGAACTGGTCAGACTGTAGCACACTACAAAGTGAGGAAGAATTTAAACACACCAAGAACATGATCAGAGCCTTCATAAGCCGAACTCTAAGATACAGCTTTATCTAAAAGATAATAGTTGATTCTTTAGCTGATAGTTTCAACAAAATCCCTGCTGAATAAGGCAACAATGTGGTACGCACAGAGCATAGCGTATACTTTTGATTACTATGCAGATATAAAATGAATATGTATAGAACGGGAATTTGCATTGATACATCAACAGCTGCTGTAATGGCACTATACCAGCCACCACTAGCACAAAGCACGTTGCTGGAAGAAAGAGTTGAGCAATATTTTTCATTCATTCATTTTATTTCTTTTTCTTTTCCATGTACACTGGATTTTTCACGGCAGGGAAACATAACAACTCTGAAGGCTTGGAAGAACAAACAGGAAAAGCTAAAAGACACCCGGCAAATACATGGCAAATCTAGAGAAACAACCCAAATCCCTGAATCCACCTCAGTCCTCAGAATTTGGCCTTCATCTCAATTAAAGTGTCATATACAGACTTTTCATTGGCAAGGCGGAATAAGTGGGACACAAGAATTTTAGTTTCTGCAATCACCATACCCGTGCTCAATACCTTCCTTCAATCTGGTTGTCTGTGAATCTGAAAAGGTCTTTGGATTCAGCTGCAGTAAACAGACACCTTTGCACCAATGAGGAAAAAACAGGGTGAATGTAATGAGTGAATAAAATATGTCCTGTGTCCCTGGCTGAATATTTACTACTATTCAGTCTGGTGCTGACTTTGCAAGGTTTCAAGATTTTTCTATGTCTGTCTTTCCTCCCTTTCCCACAGAGCACCTAACAGACAGAAAAAAGTTAAAATACCCCTCTGCAGTCATTGTAAGTGTCCTCCTGAAAATCCAGTTATTCCTCTCAGTGACCCACAAAGTTAAGGCAAACATTGTCAAGAAATGTTCATGGTGTTAGACATACATCTGCTGACATAAATAAAACTGGCTTTTGGTTTGCTTGCACATGACACACAGAGCTGTGATGATACTAAGCCCTATTTCAGGAGCAGTCAGAGATGAAAGGATAAATACAGATACATTTCTTCTCCTGTTCTGAAATGAGCCCTGTCATTAAGAAGACTGAATAACTGACATGGTCTTTTGCTAAGCCTAAGTCACATCAACTGTAATACTAACCAGGGGAGGGTTGCTGGAGTTTTTGTTTTGTTTTGTTTTTGTACCAAAGGGCCTATAAGATGTTGAGTAGTTTATCAATTTTTGGGTTGTGTTTCTTTTTTTTTTTTTCCTAATGACTTTGCTATAGAGCTGTGCATTTCAATGGACAACTAGAGTCTACTAACCATCTTCCTTGGAAAGCCTTGCAAAAGTCTGTTTCCCATAAAAAAGAGAACACAACTTTTTCTCCCTCCTTATTTTTTTATCATTATTATTTTTAAATATGTACATATAAACCAGTCCTTCAGCCCTGCCAACTCCAGAGTCATTTCTTGGCTAAAGGCTGAAACTACTTTCTACTCTTGCACGAAGGAGAGCGAGTCAGAGGGGAGGTTGTGGGTAAGTTTGGGGTGGGGACACGAAGAAGGAAAGAAATACTGAAGTGCACCTCCATAGCCTGCGAGAGGAAGACAGATTAACTTTTTGTAACATACCATGGTACAAAGTCAGCAGAACTTCAAAGGAAATGAGCCATAATTCAGGAGAAGTAAAAACAAGCATCCACTCTTCTCAAATCCCTCTCATTCTTCTTTTCTTTTTTTTTTAATTCCTGCTTTCTAAAATTCCGTTGTAGTCAGAGAAATCACAGTGGTCAAACACAGGGTTTTTTTTTTAATCTATTAGCTTTATTTAACCAAGCCTTCTGAGAGGAAAAATGCTGTGCTTTTGAAAGATGAACATATGTCAGGTCTCACGCACTCGGCAGGAGGCTCACACAAGTGATTCCCACCTCCCTCCCTCTCCCATTGTGACTGGAGTCACAGCCCTTTTCCTCACTGTGTGTCCACATCTCAGGGACAATTGTCTGTTTTTGTGGCTGATGTCGTAAAACTGCAGAATTATTAAGGTTGGAAAAAACCTCTAAGGTCATCCAGTCCAACCCCAACCCATCCCCACCATGCCAACTGACCATGTCCCTCACTGCCACATCTCCATGGTTCTGAAACACCTCCAAGGACGGTGACCCCACCACCTCCCTGGGCAGCCTGTGCCAGTGCCTGACCACTCTTTCAGAGAATAAATTGTTCCTGAATCACCTGAACCTCCCTCAAATGCGAGAGAGTTCTCAGTTCATGGCAAGGTGTTACTGGCAGACCTTGTACCCACAGCTGCTGTGTAGCACCACTGTCATGGAGTCATAGAGTACTTAGACTTGGAAGGGACCTTTAAAAGTCATCTAGTCCAACTCCCCTGCAATGAACAGGGACATCTACAGATCGATCAGGTTGCCCAGAGCCTGGTCCAGCCTCACCTTGAAAGTCTCCAGGGACAGGGAAACCACCACATCTCTGGGCAACCTGTTCCAGTGCCCCACTACCCTTACTGTAAAAGACTTTTTCCTTATATCTAACTTAAATCTACCCTCATTTAGTTTGAAACCATTTCCCTTTGTCCTATCACTGCAGACCTTGCTGAAGAGTCTGTCCCATCCTTTCCCGTAGCTCCTCTATAGATACTGAAAGGCTGCTATCAGATCACATCAGAGCCTTCCCTTCTTCAGGCTGCACAGCCCCAGCTCTCTCAGCCTGTCCTTGTAGGAGAGGTGTTCCATCTCTTGAATCATTTCTGTGGCCCTCCTCTGTCTTGGGTGCCTTATCATGCCATGCCAAAAAAACTCATCGTGCTGGGGGTCTGTGCCTCCCACATGATCTGAGAGCCAGGTAAAATGGGATTCGCTTCCTCCATTTGGGAAATTAGTCATTTGACAGGAACTGAGAGTACTCGGTCTCCTCTAGCCTTAGCCTGCAAGGGACGTGCTGTTTCTGGCTTCCAGGTACCACGTCTGCGAAGTCATCTTGAGGAAATAATTCCCCACCGACATAAGAGATGGGATTAATCTGATTCAGCTGAGTGGTCTTTATGTGAGATGCATGGGTCTGAACAGTTACCCCAAGCCACCTTTTAAAGTCAATGAAGGGAAACAAATGAGAGCAATTGCACCATGTATTCAGCAAGTCCCTCTCCAAAAGTGCCTTTTTCTCTCCATTAATTTTAACCAGGAGTCTAGGATGAGTGGTTGTGGTTTAGACATCCAGCTGTCAGAGGCCCAAAGTTAAGGTAAGTGAATCCAACCCCAAAAGACCACTTGGATGTTAAAGAACCCATCACAAGGACTCTTTCCCACAGAGTGTCTGCTGTTCCTTTGCACTTAGCGTGAAGAATACAAGGAAACCACAAAGCAGAACTAGGCCACGTATGGAATATTAACATCTGTAGGCATATTTCCACAAAATTAGAGATTTTGCTGCTCAGTTGGCTTATGATGTCTTGGGCAATAAACTCAGGCAGACCTACTGGAGAGTTCCCATTGTACCTGGAGGAAGAGCTGCCCTTCCCACCCTCAGCAATGAAGGTATGTCAGGACATGCTAACATAGGAGAGGAGAGACAGACAGAGGGCTGTTATACCTTTGTTATACTTGATTCCTCCTGCAGATTATAAATATCCAGTGGATTGAATATACCTGTGTTACTCCCAAAAGAAATAACCAAAACCAGTTTGTATTAGAAACTCTGTAAGCTCTAACATCAGATACCTATTAAAACACTCTCGCTTTAACAATTTTCGTTGGCAAGAGGATGAACTATTATTTGTTTGTTCATATTTTTTTTGGTACTATTGACAGAAAGACATAAATATTACAGTCACAAAAATCGCTTTCTTGATGACATATATGTGTCCACTTGCCTAATTAAGAGTAAATGTGGAAATTACAGGCATTTTAACCAAGTATTATCTTCTTTGCCAGTTTATTATGAAGGACTGCTATGTTTTATTTTTCTTTCCCAGTATCTAAGCTAATCACAACACATGTAAGTAAAAGTATCCCTGCTTCTGTGTCCACCCTCCCAATACTTGATCCTCCTCGAAGTCCTCATCAGTTTGAATCATACGCTCAGTGAAGCAGAGCTGATTTTTTCTATATACTGAATTGCTTTCTTTCAGAAAGCCAGAAGGAACGAATCCACAGGAACGCTTTAGAATCAAAGGGGCTTTCTGGTTGAGGTTCATACGAGCTAGGAGAACAGAAAAAAGGAATCATATTTATGGTTGAACTTTGGCCATGTTAAAAACAGTAAGTGGAGAAAGTATCCATTGGCATTCAGTAAATAGGAACCAGCATGTGAGCTTCTGTGATATATGCTGAGTTAGTTTGGTTTATAGTTATATAGGAAGCTCTAAAGCTGGTGAATTCGTTTCTGTCCTCAGACGGAATTGTTCTGCAGCAAGGTTGGAGCTCAGTACTGTAAGCACCTAAGGAAGATGATAATACTGAGGTAGTTGTGAATTGCAGAACGGATGTGATGCAACTACCAGCCAACAAAAAATAAAACTCATTTATAAGGCTGAATCATGTGACAGAAGAGGCACATTTAACAGCAATGTGCCAGGTACAAATAAAATAGTACTAAATCCTTATTCTTTAAAGCAACATGTTCAAAAAGATTCTGAACAGACTACAGTAAATGCAATAAAGGCTACAAGCCTTCTCTGGGAAATTAGCAGCCTATTACAATGATACAACTCACTCTTGCATAACCTAGAAATTCCTAGAAATACCTAGCATGAGAACAGCAGTGTTTTGGAAAGATTCTCTAATGCTAACAGAGGGGGCAAGAGTTCTTAGTGGACATAAGAGGAAACTTGATAAATGCAGGGAGGAACTGAAAGATATAGATGATTGATATAGTTGATAATTACATATAATGGAGTTCTTCATCCTTTTTTTAAAAAGTACAATCTCTTTGTTTTGCTTATGTTTCATTAGTTGTATCTAATTAATTCTTCTCTCACACTGTGAAATGATTAAATGAAGGGGAGCTAAAGGTTTTCCTGGCAAGACCACAGAATTAAAATGGAAGTTCTTGGACTTCACTGACTGACCTCTCTTAGCAGAACACAGTATCATCCACTTCTCCTCTCTTCAGCTTGTTTTCCCTCATTATTTTGAAAGCAAGTTCTTCCAGGAACTGATTCTTGTCTTTACTAGGAAGCTTTTCTTAACTTTCCACCTACATCAACTTATAACCAATTTAGACAAATTTATTATCATCTTTTCCTCTCCAGTGCTGTAATTTACCTATGAACAAATCCCAGACTGCCTAATATTAGACCTACAACAGCATCCATAGATTACACAAAACAAAAAAATCCTGTATCCTTCCATAAACTTGCATTTCCATTTCCAGGGAGTCCTATCAGCCCTTCTGTATGAATTCACCTTTCCTTGCAGAAATCCCATGGGATCCCAGCACATCCCTGCAAGATGTTTTTTTTCCCACACTTAATGAGCAAGAAATTGAAAACTTACATTTTTGACCTGGAGCTGGGAATAGGTAGGCTGTATATGTCCAGTCTGTGCAGCATTTCTAAATGGAAAGGGAGAATATAAAAATGCATTGTCCCAGAGACTAAAAGATTCTCAGCAGTAATGTTCAGACACACCATAGGAATATACTGAATAATAGAGCTGACAGGCATAGCTGAGAATTGTGGAAACATTTGTCATCAAGGGATTATAAATGGCAAAATCTTTAAGGTTGCAATCAACAGCACAAAATCTGTCTCCTATCATGCAATGGCATGAGTTGCTGCCAAGACCAGGATGTGCTTTACTGTGGTAGGCAGTACAGCAGTCCTGTCTGGATCTGTCCTGGAGTTATCACTGTGTCCCAAACACTCCCTGACATGCTCTTTGAACCCCCGGAGCAAGGTTTGTATTGTAGATTAGGTTTTCTTAACACTAACTGCCCTCCCCACCCAGCAATCTGACGTCTTCTCCTCTTAGGCAGGAAAGGAGAGGCCAGGGGACAATCACCCATTGGGCATGGGAGAGGGAGCAATATCCTGACAACCAGGGGCACGAGCGGGATGCTGCTGTCAGAACCCTGGCAGCCACTGATCATGTAGTTTCCTTTGGAAATGATGGGAGGAAGGTGCTGGGTTTCTCTGAGAAGTCAGTTCACTGAGTGTCAGTGGCTGTGATACGATGGCAAGAGAGGGTTTTACAGCATTTTTGCGATCTAATCCCTTATCCTGAATTTATCAGCTCTCTATAATCTCTGTGAAACCTGGGGGGAAACAGACTGGGAAAGACTGAATTGTTCTTCCCCACATCATCGTAAAAGTGCTGACTGATCAGTTTGTTCGGTCCTGAGATATGTCCTGGAAGAAGTAACCTTGCATTTTATGACTTCATGGCTATGGTCCACCTCTGTTCAGCAGAGTAGTTCTGGAACGATACCGCTTTCAGTGGATGGACTGCTTTCTGTGCTTTGTTTCCACTAGAATTGTTTCATTGCCAGATTGAGAAGCAACGAGAGAGGCCCTGTCTGAAGTGTGGCCACCCTTAATCAGGTTAGTTGACTGTTACAGAAGGTGGAAATTAATTACAGCTTATTGGTTTTGAGGGTGGTTTTTCTGGTAGGTAGAAGATGGGTGACATATCCAGGAATCCCGTGTAGTCTTCAAACAAGGAATTGCTTAAAAGATCTAGTAAAAATACTTCGCTGCTTGCTTTCTAGGCACTGAAAGCAATCAAGAAACACACCCTCCTTCACACAGCTCTTCCAAACACTGACCCTTCGAGAATATTGTGCTCTAGTGAGATACTAGGGGGATCTTTCTTCTGCTGAAGAGTGGGGAACATTAGAATGATTTTCCTGGAAAGGATATGGGATTTCCATCTCTGGAGGTCTTTCTGAGAAAGTGAGATAAACTTCTGTCCTTATTAATACAGGCATATTTGAAACTGATCGAGAGAGGTCCACTTTGAACATAGAGGAATTCAGTCACCCTGTGCACAACTGATGTGCACAAGTTTCCAAGGAGAGAGATTTCTTGGTTTCTTATAGCCAAAACATCATATACAGTCATGACATTGTAATCTCTGTTTGGCTGGAAAATACTTGAAAAGCCCAAGTCATGAGAGATCTGTGTTCCAGCTTGGCCTCTGTTCAACTGTATTCCTAGAAGGTACCATTAAGATGGCAACACCATTTCCTGGACAGTGCTGGAAACCTTGGTCCTAGTCCTTGCAGACATACAAGATCCAAAGACATCTTAACTTTTGAACAGCTCAGAATTTGCTATGTTGCTAGGCAAGGATGTTTGAGCCATTCTTTCAAAAAGGTTTGCTCACCATTAATATATCCCGTGTTCTAACCTGTACGCAGCAATACAGCTGGAGGATTTTGTCCCCTCCTTGCAGATATTGTTCTAGAAAGACTAAAAGAAATTTAAACAAACCTTTTTACAATTTTCAGCTTCCAGAATGCAATATAGTAAATCATAACATTACACTGTCTGGAGTAGAGGCATCTTTAATAGCAAAACTTTGTATCACATTTATTTACTTGGAAGACATCTCCGTACTCACCATCAGCTAAGTAACATTCTCAACAGTATCTTCTTCAAAAAAGGCCCCTGTGGAGCTTGGTGGAAATGTTTCTACTCAAACTGCTTTCTGATAGAACATTAAGATTCTTGGCAAAAAAAAAAATTCATCCTTCCAAAAAGTGTTTGCTTTCCATGGCATATTTCAATATTCACAGTAAAAGGAAATACCTAAAGACCACAAATGTTCCTAGGGACAAAACACAGTAGGATCTTGAGGGAACTGTATTTTTGGTACTGCAAGTCTCCCTCCCCAGTCTGGGCCAAATTTACCAGTGAGACTACATCTCCCATGATGCTGTAGCACCAAGTTTTTCCATGATCTTTTACAGGGAACAAGACTATAAGTTATTTCTAGTTCAGGGAAGTGAGTGGGTACTGAAAATATTCGTAATACAGTCAAATGAGAAATTGATGCAGCATTTTCTGAATGTGCACTTTCAAGCTTTAGCCAAAAACTTTCATGTTGTTCAGCTGAATGAATTTTTACCAAAAATCATACGATCACAGAATCATAGAATGGTTTGGATTGGCAGAGACCTTTAAGATAATCTAGTTCTAACCCCTTGCTGTAGGCAGGTACACCTCCCTCTAGACCAGGTTGCTCACAGCCCCATCCAGCCTGGCCTTGAATGCTTCCAGGGAGGGGGCATTCACAGCCTCACTGGGCAACCTGTTCCAGTGTCTCACCACCCTCACAGTAAAGAATTTCTTCCTAATATCTGGTCTAAAGAATAAAAATCAGTATGTTCTGTGTGAAAAAGAAAACCACCTATCATTAAATACTTATCAGAACCTGCTTCGTTTTGAACTCCAAAGGCAAAATGAATCTCCAAAGAGCTGTACCCAAAGGTCTGGATTTTCAGCTGGTGTCAATTAACATTACAGGACTCATTATGAGGGGAGCAAAGCTGACTTAGAGGAGCTAAGGATTAAGCCAAAGTTTTTTAAAGTACTTTATGTTCTCTGGACAAAAAGAAATACATATTTTCACTTTAAACCATGTCTCAGGAAGTAAATGTGGAGGAACACGCTGCTCTTCTTAAGACTTTTTTTTTTTTAATATCCAGTCATTTCACTGTTCCCATTTTCCTGTGCTAACTTTAATGATTTAGCTTTCTCAGACATTCTTATTTACAATCAGTGCCATAATCACAAAAAAAAACAAAAACAAATGCAAAACAATAACAAAATTAAGCAAGCAAAAAAAATCCAACAACCAGAGACTTTTGGTTTTATATGCATGTTTACACGGTCTTGGTATTATGTGTTATTTAGTATTAGGAGGTTCCTCCTTGCTTTCTGTCAGTTTGTGAAGCTCATTTCCATTTCCCTTTTGCTGTACTTTCAAAGAGTGCCTATGCACTTTCTGCCATGCTGTCCATAATACAGAGAGGAGCTGTTTGCAAACGTCTTCTAAAGGTCTCATACTGATCTCCCTTCAAAACCTCCCTTGCAGCACAAACAATGTGATGATGCTTAGTTTTCTGATGGAATAGCTGTTGTGCTGCTCAGACAGTGGGATTTAGCTTATCAAAGACAAACAAATGTCTTCATTGTGTATATAGCCATCACTCAACCTCTTGTTCTAGTCAAGTGAGAGAACCTGTCACACTTGGGTGTGATTCAGCAGATCTCCTTTGGACAACTTTAAAATTAGATGTACTGCAACTTAAACGCCTTCTTCGGGGTTAGCAGTAGCACCATGAACTATAAATGGAGACAAGGGTGACCAGATGAGATGGCAGCGTTGGCTAGGGAGGATGAATCCCAGCTCTAATCCATCCATTCCCTTTTGTACTTTCACCTGGACAGTAGCTTCCTCTTGTCTTACTCTAAACTTGTGCCCTCTTTGGGACATGGAGCACCTTTTCATTCTGTGCTCACACTCCTTGGAAACCTTGTTAAGGAATAGGCATTTCAAGGTGATAATTATAATAACTGTAGTGATTATCCTGCAGATCATATTCACCCAGTACAAATGTTGTTGCTGTCATGTCCCTGGCGCTCACAATTTTGACCAGGTTGGATCACCTGGCAGTCTTCCACCCTGTCTCTCCGCATAGCTGGAAGGATATCCCTTTAGATGGATGTGCCAGAGATCCAGTGAGAGCTGCATGAATTGTACTGGCAGGCCAAAATCAGCCCACAGGGTACAACACACATAGTAACACTGTCTGTGTTTCTCTTTCAGCATATATCTCCTCCTTAGGCAGTCATTATCCACACCCTCTTCCAAGCTTCCTAATCAGTGTTGGAGAAACAGTCCACATTGTTCTTGGTCACCTAAGAACCATTTTTAGTCGGATATCATGATGAGAAAAGTCATGATGTAATTACCCCCACAAAATCAAAATAATAATAGTGATGGTAATAATAATTTATTGTTATTTCTCGTTGTATGTTAGCCCATTTTGGAGAGTTAATTTAGCTGAAAAGGGACATGTTTTCAATTAAACCAAATGGGATTTAAAATGAAAAGTCATTGACCTTAAAATTAGACCAGGGAGTTTTCATCTCAGAGGTCAGTTGTTACTGGCAGACATGGCAATGTATCACAGACAAGTTGGTTTTAAAATTTAAAGCACTTAGAGCAGCTATGCCAAACATTTTTTGTTCACTTCCATTTGTCTATTGCAGTGGGAATGCACTTGCTTTTACATGTAGCAGTAATGGTCTTCCACATCTGAAGATAAGTAAGATGATACTGAAGAAAACAAAAAAGAAATAAAATAAGAAAGAGGAAAAAAGGGAGAAAGGGAGAAAGGGAGAAAGGGAGGAAGG